>NW_009276965.1:155163-162476 GCF_000150675.1 Verticillium dahliae VdLs.17
AAACGAGCACACATGAGGAGCAGAAGGAGGTCACGCACTCTGCAATGGCCTTGTTGGCCGCTCTGGCAGATTCAAAGACGGCGGCGGCAGCGGCCGAGGTGGAAACGGCCTCGGGCGCCTCGTCGTCCGAGTCTTCGGAGGCGTCCGAGTCGTTGATCGTGTCCTTTCGGCTGGGCTCAGGCCCAGGCGCAGGCTGTTCGGCGCCGGGGATGATGGTCTCGTCGGCCCCGGTTCCGGCGTCACCTTGGTCGTTGTCCTCGGCGGCGCTTCCGCTGAGACCATGCTCATCTTCGTCTGTCTTGGCGCGGATCTCAACTACCAGCGATGATGGGTTGGCTGGGGCTGGGGCTGGGGACTCGCTCGCATCCTGGGTCTCGTCCTCGTCCTCTGCGTCGGCCTCTGGCTCGCCCTTGGCCGCTTGCTTCCTGGACTTGGCGCGCACGGGGAGCTTGCGCTGGCGCTTGGGAGTGCCGGCGGCCGGGCTGTTCTGCGTGGAGGATGGGGCAGCGGCGTCGAGGTCCACGTCCAGAGCTTCGCCAGACTTGCGCTTCCTCATGTTGCGTGTGGTGACCATTTTGGCGTCTGTGTGATGATTACAGGAGGCAGATGGGTTTCCTGGTGGTGGGGCGTCCCGACAGTGGGTGCTGAGACAAGATTCTCACTGTCGGTAGACTGAGAGAGGATCCTCAAGGTGACTGCGTGGCGAGGAACGTATGGGACGGAGGATCAGGGCTGCGGGAAAATATTTTTAAGGTATACTCTTCCGCTGTCCTTCCTGTCTACGGCCGTCGAGTTGACGATATATCAAACGTGGAATTGGTATGTGAAAATACTCCAGAAGGAGGTGAGGTCGTCGTGGTTGATGGCTAGAAATTTGAGTGTCAAGTGAGATTTTTGGGGGTGGGGTCGAGGGGTGGATCCGAAGCGTCTGATTGGCTTGGAGGCGACCCCTGGTCCTGCCGTTCCAACGTCGTCTCTTGATTGCGCTTGCCCAGGACCCCATCTCCTCCTCACCTGCCTACTAGGTACCTACTTACCTTACCTGCTACCTCACCTGACCTGATGCTAGAGGTAGGCACATAGATTGATCGGATTGCTTCATTCTATCTGCCTGCTGTATTCCATCTGTACACCGCCAATTCCATCTCCACCATACACCCCCCCTGGAATGGACAGGTAGCCCAATGCTCTGCCGCCATCTCTCTTCACGGCGAGTACCATGGCGCGCTACTCAGGTGCTGTGCTCTGGCCGCTGCTCGCCATCACCATCAGCAGCGCGAACGCCTAAGACCATTATCTGCTCCTACTCCAGTGATCGCAGTAGAATGCGTCAAAGGGCCGCGCCGAAGCCTGCCCCATCGCCATCGCCGAGGAGGAGACCTGAGACGATGGCAGAATCTCGCCCACTTGGAGTACGCCCTCGATCGCCAGACGACTTCAAGCTCACGACGCCACACCGAGAAGGCTTCACCCTCGACCACAGAATAGTGCACCGCATCTACAGCGGGTTTCTAAATGCGGCGTCCGGGCTTCATCAAGGGCAGAAACACTGGCTTTCCGAGTTTGCCAAGGGTATGCCTTCCCCTCTTTACTCCTTCACCTCTCGCATACCTCAAAATTGTTCCCCCCTCTCACACACCAATATTGACCCATTACGGCAGAGAACGATATAAAACCCCAGGACTTTTATGAAGTGGCACTCCGCATGGCGGATCTTGGTCCCCTGTCACAGGTTGAGCACGAGTCCCAGTCTCGCATGCTCGACTCGGCCAGCGAGCTCGGCCACGTCCCCGCCACCCTGCACATCATCCGCACCGTGCTCTATGGAAGGAGCCCGGAGAACCTGCAGCGCTCTTGTCCCCGCGCCTACGCCCGCTTCCGGACTCTCGTCGCTGAGGGGAGGAACCCCGACGCCTTGACCCTTGAGGGCAAACTCTACGCGCTGCGCGGTGAGAGGGACCAAGCTGCCGCGCTGTTCCGCCGCGCCAAGGACGTCGCTACAGCCGCAGTTGCCCACGGCAGCACCGGATTTCAGTGGAAGAATCTGTGCCAGGTCGAGCTTGCCAAGCTGCAGGAGGCTGTCGGTGCCAGGCAGGATGCCTACTGGGAGTACCGCGCGCTGGCCGACGCCGGTGACGCTGAGGCGTGCTATTATCTAGGGACGCTCGACGCGCGCATGCCGGGGACGGTTCGGCTGGTGCACGAAGCCGAGGCGAGGGAGCTCTTGACACAGGCCGCCATGGCAGGATACCCGGCGGCGCCGACGGCCCTGGCGGATCTGGAGACGGGCATGTACGACCAGGCCGTGGCAGACGGACATAAAGACGCCGCGGCGGGGCATTTGCTCGATGCGCAGGAGTGGCGCAATCTGGCGGCGGCGTGGAAGATGCGGGATCCGAAGAACTACGAGGTGTACTAGTACGATGGATGTACTATATTGTGTTGCTTTGTGGAAGAGCGAGCAAGGAGGATGGGGCGTGCAAGCTTCCGCGTGTGCCTGTTGTACGACCCATTGTAAGTCCTGTTGAATGGGGCGTTCCCAGGGAACCGGTTCTGTGTCCTATAATCAGGCGCAGACAAGCTTTGATGCTTGGGCAGGTCACTGTCAGGTAAGGTAGGTAATCTAGCGGCGTGGGTCTGGATGTTGCATTGTACAAAACCGTCTACCTCGGCTGGGCCACAATCAAAAAGAGGCTTGCACCGCCTGACAAATCCTCGTCCACCCTAGCCTCGCAGCCGTCACTCCATCAGAACCGAGCCCGCTCGTACCCCGCCCCCGGCGTGACGTGTATGACCTTTACATTCTCCGTCAAGGTGCCGGCCTCAATCTCCCCAACCATGGCCTTGACGTGCGCGCCGGCGAGATGCGTCTGCAGGGCGGCGGCATTCTCATATCTGTAGCCGCAGCCTTAAAAGACGTCGTTAGGTCTAGGAACTTGACTCGAGGAGGTGGGCGGAGAAGGAGTCACGCAATTACGCCAGGGAGAAAGGGTAAAAAAAGAGAGGGCGAGGAAAAAGGAGAGGGTTAACCCACGTTTCGCAAACGACGAGCTCCTCGGCGCCGCTCGTCTCGTCTCGCTTGCCACGGTGGATTCGGTACCGAAGCGTGCCGGGCTCGCTCTTCTCGGCGTGGGCGGCGCACGCGGCGAAGAGGCTGAGGAACTAAAGGGGGGGGGGAACACTCGGGTGTGAGCGAGTGCGGCTTGGCAGAGGGTCGAGGACAGAAGGAGAAGGGGACAGAACAGGACAAGGCAGGGTGGAAGGGGGGGCAAAAATCACGGGGACGAGCTGGTTTCGTACACGTTCGGTCTGGCCCTTTTTGGGGGTGATGATGGCTACGAGGTCGATTTGGTCGGTACCCATGGCGCGGGGCCTGGAGGTCTTTTGTTGCGGTGGTGGTGGTGGCGACGGGGCTAAGCGGTTAGCAGAGATGGCCGCATGCAGGAGAGATGATGGAGATTTGGGGGTTGTCTAGAGTTGCGACTGCTACGCGGAGACGGCGGGGGGATCGGACTTGGAAAGATAGAAAGGAGAGCTATATGTACACTCTCGGGGTCGGGCGGGCGACCGGTGGGCGTGGCATCCCGTTGAACCCGAAATTGATCTCAGGTACAACAAGCGCCCCATAAGCCGTATACCGCCTTCATGATCAGGTTTAGCGCCGCTACCTTTGCCACCTTACGCAATACCTCTGAGATGGGTTTTACCGAGCCCTATCTAAACCGGATATATCCTAGAGCCTCGCTACTTTTAGCCTAAGCCGAGACTAAGCGGGCCCTGAGCTCGGTAGTAGCTTAGCTAGTATAACCTAGCTATAGATATATAAAAGTTCACTATAAAGCCTCTAGTATACTATAATAAATAATAACGAAAATAGTAGGGTACCGCTTTTAGTACTAACTTCCTAGGAAGTCGGATATAGCTAACTAACCCTAATAGCGAGTATATATATAATAATTATTATCTATACCCTTTATAATAGATAGCTCCGAGCTAGACTATATTACGTAGCTTCGATAATACTACGAGGCAAGGCTTCTAATACGCTATTTACCCTTTATATAATCTAATTAAGAGTAAATATTTAAACTCGAATATAAGGACTTATATTACTATCTATTATATATCTTACTTAGCTAAGAGCTAGAGGTAAGGTTTTAAATCAATAGCTACTTATAACCTTAATTAAGATTATTAATATAAATTATAGTCGACGTAGGAGGTATTAGGCAACGACCGAGGGTATAGCTTAGTTATAGAATAAAGAGATAATAATAGATAAGAGGAAGGGAGAGATAAAAGTAGCTATATCTCTGGAAGGAGACGTCGGGTCGAGAAAAGGATCGAAGATTCTTATAGCCCTTAACGAGAGCTATAAAATAGTGTATTTTTCGTTTAGATTAAAGGTAGGTAGGTCGAGGAGTAATTAGAAGAAGGTTATAATTGACTTTGAGAAGTGGTTGAATTGATCCTAATGAGAGTAAGGCGTGTCTTGGAAGGTATCCGTTCCTAATAGTTTAGAACGTGTAAATTGGATAGGAATTACTATATAAGGGGGACTTACGAGTATTATTAGAATTAGATAATTATTAAGATCTAAAAACCTGAAAAATAGGTCCGGGGGGTGCCCTCTATATATAATAGACTAACCCTTAGTAGCTATGCGTGGATAAGGCGCTTAGACTACCTCTAGACCTATAGGGAAGTGGAGTCGGATTTAAACTCTAGCTAATAGGGTATAAGAGAGCTTAAACGCTTATTACTATAGAACGGCTCTATAGAATATTATAAAATTTATACCGTTCTATAGCTACGATTTTTCTCTATTTTATAATATATATATTATTATAGTTTAGCTTTTATTTAAGCTAGTAGAATAGTTATAAGACTCTAACCCTTATAATTCCTATAATATTTAATTAAATCGATTAACTAAGAATCGAAACTCTATAATATATTTAATAATAGCTTAATCTATTTAAGCTAAAGGATTTTTCTTTTATTTTATTATTCCTCGTCTATATCCTTAAACGCTCTTTTAATAGCTTCTTCGAATATATTTATATTAATATAGATATTTTAAATAGCTTATTTTATATCTTCTTTCTTAATATAAATAGAATAATCCTTAATAAAGGGTTCAAATTTATATAAAGCGTCCCCTTTAAAGTAAAAGGAGGGATTAGCGACCTTCTTATTTTAATATTTAAGTTAGTTTTTATTAGCTTTATAATATTAATATACTTAGATAATAAAAGATTAAAATACTTTATAATTATTATTAAATAATTAAAGGGGAAGAGCTTTTATATTTATTTTACTTTAAAATTATTATATTAAAGCTTAGAGCTATTTATTCTCTAAATAGAGCTCTTAGATTATAATAGCTAAATTATTAATATTATTTCTATTATAGGTATAGTAGATAGGTAACTAGGTAGATCCTATTATATAACTATAAGTCGGTGATTACGGGACTATAATTACCGACGGGGATCACTTTCCTATAATTATTACTAGATAATTATAGTATAGTGATTACGGAACTATAATAACTAGCTTTTATAAATCCTAGTTATATAATTAGGGATTATAATATATATAGAGAACCCCTATATCCTCTTATAATAAGGAGGGATATCTTAATATAATACTATTATTCGAGTATTTAAGATCTAAGATTATCGGTCCCTATAACCGTAATTATATTAAATAGTAGTAACTAGTTTAAATAAGCCGAACCTACTATATATTATATTATTAAAAGAGTAATTAATATTTTAGATAATAAAGAGAATTTTTATTAGAAAATTCTTTTTAAGAGTTATAATAGTCCGCCTATTTATTAAAGCGCTAGAGTAATATTTAGAGATATTCTAGCTATTTATTATTAATAAGTAAAAATCTTATTTTAGAGAGGCTCTATTAATAATAGAAGAAAAGGAATTTAGTCTAGAATTCGATAAGATTTTATAATAGAATCCTATATTATCCCTAAAAACGGCCTACGTTTAAATAGAGCGATAAATACTTAGGAATAATTTTATAAAGGTCCTAATATAATAGATATTTAAGCTAGAACGTTTTCCTTAAGCTATAAACGATTAATAGAAAGTATACGAAAAAGTAATTATTAAAGGAAGGGACTTAGAAACCCTTAAAATATTAACTAAGAGCTATAATTATTAGAATATAAATACCTTAATAAGTAAAATTATTAAGAAATTAAAGAGATTATAACTTTTATCCTTAATCGAATAATAGAATTTAGGGTTAATAATATTAGAAAAGTTAATAATAAGATCTATAATCGAGGAAGAATGAAAAATTAGAATTATTATTTTAAGAAATATATTCTTTTATAATTAATTATATAATTAAAATATTATAAATAAATATTATTAATAACCTATTAATTTAAATAGCTAAGATTATAATAATAATTTAGTATTTATTAAGGAAAGATTATCTTAATAATTAAAAGCCTATTATCCTACTTAAATATCCTTATTTATATAATATTAACTTAAAGCTAATAATAAGCCTTTAACCTTTTAACCTTAATATATAATATTAGATTTAATAATAATATATAAGCTATTTAGATTCTAAGGGAATAATATTAAGGATAAGCCTTATTTTAAATTTAAATTAGAAAATATTAAATTTTTCGATCTACCTTTCTACTTTAAAGAAAAATAAAATATATAATAAGAAAATATAAGGATAATTTAATAAAATATTTATTAATTTATTAATATAATCGAATAATATATAATTTTAAGCTTAAATTATTAGATTATAATAGCTAATAATTTATATTAATATTTATTAAAAGTAGCTTTAATATAATATATTAATAATATAGACTCTAATTTAAAGCTTCGTTTTTTAATTAGAATTAATAGAGGATTAGAGATATAAACCGATTTACTTCTCTAGAGATTTAAGCTATTATATAAGGAGGCTAAAGAGAGATTTAGGAAGATAAGATTTACGCTATAAGATATCGTAAACCGCTCCGATTTCCGTTTATTTATAAATAAAGTTATATAGCTCGCTAAATCCGCTAAGGAATTATTAAATAAATACTTATTAATCGTTTATAATTAGATAGAGGCTATACTTATTATAGGCCTTAAGAGGCTAATAAGGTATATTAATTATAAAGCTTTTATAGAAAGAATCTAAGGATTAATAATTAAATAGAGATAGAATTACCTCTATAGAGTATAGAGACCCCTACTCTAATCGAGTTATATATTAAGGGCTTAACGGAGAAGCTCCCGATAATTTAATAAAGGGGATTGAAT
>NW_009276966.1:0-5288 GCF_000150675.1 Verticillium dahliae VdLs.17
CCCGCCACTGGCACCCGACCATTTGACGCCGACAAGGACTCCAAAGAGCCCGACGCCCGCGATCGCTTCAACTTTCGCAACAGTCGCAATGGCGACTCGGAACTCGGCGACAGGTTCCGCGACTCGAGGAACAGCAACTTTCGCCGCCGCGGAGAAGGCGATCAAGATACCGAGGGCTGGAGCACCGTCAAGCCTCGCAAGAGTTTCGGCGCCGAAGGCGCTGAGCGCTTCCATGGTCGCATGGGAGGTGGCGACCGCTTCACGACCGATCGCAAGCCCCGCGAGAGGGACGATCACGATGCTGCAAGGGACAGGCCGCGCCGTACGTTCGACAACCACGGCAAGGACGCCGAAGTCGATGATTCTCTCGAACCTCGCACCCGAAACGGCCTGAGCCGTGGCAAGTCGGACCCTTGGTTCAAGAATGAGCCTGTCGAGAAGCCTCAGATGACGGCACGTGAGCGCATCGATCGCGCCAAGAGCTGGAGGGACAAGAACCAGGATGCCGAGCCCGCTCCCGAACCCCGGTCCACCGACCGGTCCACCGGCCGCAACCACGATCGCCGCTGGGACCGCGACCAGCGCAACGAACGCGACCCCGAGTGGATGGATGAGCCTGCTGCCGACAAGCATGAACGTCACACGGAGGAGGACTTTAAGAAGTTCATGGAGAGCATGAAAGGCCAAAAGGCCGCCGCCGCTGCCGCTGCCGCTGCCTCCGACAAGCCCGTCGCTGCGACTGCGTTGGAGGCCGCGATCAAGGCCGAGCAGCCTGCTGTTGCGTCTGCGCCCGTCGAGACGGGCCCCGACAAGTTCTTCATGGCTTTCGCTTCCACTGGAGGCCTGGACCCGCCCAGCGAACAGAAAGAGGCCACGCCCAAGCCCAGTAGGGCTGGCGGTGGCAAATCCTCTCGCTTTACTTCCTTCTTCAGCGCGCCGCACGAGGACGCGAGCGCCCGCCACCAACCGGAGCCTCCTGCACCCGCCCCAGGCCTGCCCATCATGGGCGGCAACGCCATCATGAGTGCCGGCACCCCGAATGCGGAGAAGGAGGCATTCGCCGTGCTGCTGCAGAAGCTTCAACGCTCCAACGTGAATGAGGGCTCGACACCGCCGGCCGCCCAGCTCTTCCAGAAGCCCCCTCACGAGCCATCGCCCGGAGGCCCGATTCAGTCTCCCAACCCCTTCCAACAATACGGACCTCCTGAACATCGCGAAGACCCGCGTATCCGTCACCAGCATCCCATGCCGCCACAGGACGTTCCCGCCCCTCGACCCATGTTGGCCACCCAGCAGTCGGCGAGCCACCAGGACAAGATGCTGCAGGATCTTCTCGCCCAGCGCCAGCTTGCCTCCAGCCAAGGATCTGGTAGGGCTGAGGGCGCCCCCCATCCTCAGATGCGGAACAACAGCAACGCCGAGTTTTTGATGAATCTCATGAGAGCGCAGCCCGAGCCTGTCCGAACCGAACAGATGCTCATGCGCATGCACCAGCAGCCGCAACCCCAGGGTCAGCGGAACGCCTCCATCTCGCACCTCCAAGATCGCGAGCCCAGCTTCTCCCCAGGCGGCGGCGCCCGCGAGTCGCGGTCCATGCGAGGTCCTCCTCCCGGCTTCATGGAAGAGGGCTTCCACCACGAGCCCGAGGGTCGCCCGCAGCCCACGCAGATCTTGCAGCGTCCTCCGCCGCCTCCTGGGCTCGACCAGATGAACCCCAACTGGATGCAGCAGGGTGGCCCGATGCCCCCTCAGCAACGTAACATGGGTCCTCCCCCTGGCCTCGTAGGCGGCCCTGGTGGTCCTGGCGGTCCTGGCGGCCCAGGCGGACCAGTCGGCCCTGGCCGCAACCACCCCATGGCAGGCATGTTCCCTCCGGGTCCCAACTTCCCACCGGGCGGCTTCCCCCCACCTGAGAGCATGGCTGGTCCGCCTCCGCGCAACATGCAGCCTCCTCCAGGATTTTTCGGAGGCCCCCCGCCCCCCGGCTTCATGCCGCCCCCCGGTATGGGGGTACCCGGTTTCCAGGGCCCCGGACTCGAGGGTCACGGATTCCCCTTTGACGGGCGCGGCTTGCCTCCCCCTGGCGCCGCCCAAGCCTTCCGCAGGCAGTAACGTGCGTTCTCTGAAGGGTTTTCGGAGGCCATAATCATATCAAGAGGCATGACACACCATCATTGCCAATACACCATCATGCCCACGACGCTACATTCAAACTCACCCTTTTTCTCTCTCAAATGCTGTCAAAACAAAATGGCAGGCGTTCACACATGGCAGCCTCAACCATGGCTCTGTGAACGTTGTTCTGGAACCCAACCGGCACGTTTGCCGCGTTTCCCACACGAAGTGTCGGCCACGACGGCGGTCTTGGCCGGTCAGTCTGTATAACGATTTCAAGTAGCGGCTTGACGCCGATGAACAACCTTGTTTGGGACATGTTGGGGTAATGACGAGGCAGACCTATGGAGGGCCTACGGGGGTTCTGATCTCACCGTAGACATGAATGATGAATGGATGTATTGCTCCGATTTTGTGTTTCCGTGATTCGTGCGAGTGACTAAGTGCAGGTGCTGTAGTCGACGTTTGGAGGACTGTTGGACTTTGCGGTCCCCAGACATGGCGCCGGATCTTGACGTCTTCAGATCCTTTGCATGCTGTGGAAGTGCTGCTACTAAGCTGCTACTAAAACAAAAACGAAGACGATAGCATCTTGACCCAGACAGCTCTGACTCCCTTAGCACAGTGAAGCGCTAACCCGTCCCTCTCGACCACCCACGCACCCTCCCGTCACCTAGCAACACTTGGCTCCTTCCATCCGAACATGGCACACACGCGCACCGCCGATACCCAGGCAACGGCTCTCAGGCACCCAAAACAAAAGAAGCCATGACCCGCTCTCTGCCCTTGATAAACGCGCCGAAAGTCTCGGCCTGGCGGCTGGGAGCTGTAGGCACAGTGGTAGTGCAACAGCTTCCGTGGAGTCTAAAGTGACAGACACCAGGGGCAGCCCGGCTTCCTCACTTTTTTTTTTCTTTCCTCGTCTGGAGGCTCGGGTTCGAGACGTGCGCTTGCACTTTTTGCAGAGTTGTTTTTACGCAGGCACGTTGTTTTGCGCGTCTCTTTAGGAAAAAGGGCACCTTTGGCCGATCACACACACAAGACACGCACGTTGGTTACATCACCGAGGCTCAACGTGTATGCTACCAGTCCATTCAAGGCAGAGAAGAATGCACGGCGCAGGCAGCTGACGATATGCAATGTCCCATTCAGTCCCCGCCGCCGTTGCCGGGAACGACACCATGCCCTGCACCCCCTCCCCTCCCTGCCCGCAACGCCAGGACGCCAACGCTAAACGGAGCAAAGCCATCTAACCACGAAATAAGCCGCCGCCGCCCGCTACCGGGGGGGCCCTCTCTGTCGCCGACGGCGTTCTAGTCTTTGGACGACTTCTTCATGCCCAGGAAGTTGCGCTTCTTCTTCTCCTTCTCCGGCTTGCCGGCAGGGACGGGCGCCGGCGATGCTGATGGCGACGGGCGGCTGCCGCTGCTGGGGCTGGCCATGTGCTGCGGCGGGCGCGCGGGGCCGCCGAGCGACATGTTGCTCATCTGCGCCGTGGGCGGCGCCTGCGGTCGGCCGGGCAGGCCCCCGGCGGGCGGAGGCGGTCTGCGGCCATGCTGCGCTGCGGCGCCTGGCTGCGCGGACGGAGGGCCGCGGGGGCCAGGCGCCGCGCCATCTGCTGCTGCTGCTGCTGCAGCTGGGGTGCAGCGCGGGACGCTCGTGGATCCAGTCGGGGGCGCGGGGCTTGGGCCTGTCGGCGGGGAGGTCGAGGCGGCCGCGGCCCTTGTCGAGGTCGCGGAGCTGACGGATGAATAGGTTGGGGCTCAGCATGTGTGATGTCGCCAGGAAGATGTCCCTCGACCGCGCTGCGCCAATGTCGTAGCACACGCGGCTCTCGCTGAAGGTGGCGCCGCCCGCAAGGAAGACGATCACACGTTGTCGGTTTTCGGGGGCTTTCCGGCCAGACGCGGCCCAGTTGGGACGGCCGGCACGCAGCGAGCCCTGCTGCGCGGCGATGAGGTCTTCGTTGGGGTCCATGGGCGGCTTCATGTATGGGAACAAGTCGCTGCTGAGAGTGCCACGGACGACGTCTTCTAGGACTGACTGCAGGGCGGGCTCGAAGCGAGACAGGGCGTATTCCTCGTTGACCTCGGGCGGCTTTGTGTTCTTGGGGAACGCGGGCGGATGCGCACGGCGGGCCTCCTTTAGATTGTGCAAAACGCGGCCGCCCAGGTGGGCAAGGTTTTTCACGACAACGGCTTCGTCCTTGGGCAGCTTGGCATGCTCGAGCAGCAGAAAAATATCGTTCTCAATGACACCTTCGCGGTAGAGGATGTACAGTATGATGAGTCGCAGTCGATCGCTCGGTGTGATGGCCTGGTCATCCAACAATCGCACGACAGACTCGAGTATGTTCTTCGGCCGCCGGTTGTCCTCGTCCATGCCTGTCGCCAGGCTCTGCTCCACAGAAGCCACGTCGGGGAGCTTGTACTGTTCGAAAAGGTTCATAGCATCCTGCGCCATGCTCATATGCAGCGAGAATGATTCCTTCTGCGCGGCGAACTCTTTCATGCCGCCCAGCATGTCGCGCAAGTTGTTGACGCTGCCAGGGCCCGTCTGCTCGTTGACAAAGGCAGGGTTCGCCTCGAGGAACTTTTTAAAGTCGACCGTCATCCGCCCAATGGTGTCTTTCATATGCTGATGCCGATAGTCTGTCCAGACCTTGTCCTTGTCTGTAATCTCGTAGTCAATCTCGGCCTCGTCGGGCGTGCCCTTGTCGGTGACGGTGTGGTACATGATCTTCTCGCCCTCGCGGATGGGCAGCAAGTCGTGCGCCATGGCTTGGTAGGTGAACTCGTGCACGAGAGGCGCTGTGATGTCCATGGACCGGTCTGTGATGATGAGGGTGCTCGCCGGCCTGTTCGTCTGTGGCGGGTAGTCTTGGTTCCAGTTCGCATACGTGTCGAGCTCCTCCTGCACCATGCGCGCAAGATGCTCACACAGAACGCTGGCCTCGTGCATGGCATTCGCGGGTTTGTAGTACCGAACTCTGGGGTATTCCCCGAGCGTCACACAGACACCGAGGATCTGAAATCTACCCGTCAGCTACAGTGCGCCGAAGCACGTCTGCTCTCTCGCCAGAAAACTACCTATTGCACCTACCCCCTGTATGTGTTTCCCCGATGTGGTCGTTGCATTCGGGGTTGAACAGGATCGCGAAGCTTCCAGAGAAC
>NW_009276966.1:5847-15219 GCF_000150675.1 Verticillium dahliae VdLs.17
CTTTCATGGCTTACGTCGCCTCGTGTGATGTTCTTGATGGTGCTGAGCAAGACTAGGCGAGTGGTTAGGCTTCTGTTCCCTGGCCGTCGGTGAAGCGGTACACTCACGATCACGCTGCTCCTGGATGATGGAAGGGCCGCCCATGGTAGCTTGCCTCGAACCTCGTGCGTCACGAGAGCCCCGTGGAGGGAAATGGTAAGGTAGGCTGCGAAGCTCTGATGCTTTGTCGCTGTAGCGAGTGTACGGAAGGAAGCAAGGTAGCGTCGGAGGGGCGAGAGCGAGAGGTGGTGGGTAGCAGGCCAGCGAGCGTGGTGGAATGGAGGATCCCGTTACCTCTAGAGGGCGTCACCACTGTGAAAGCTCCAGTGGGAGTTTGGGTTCCAGGTCCAAGCAGTCCGGTTCTGGCACGGGTTCCATGTTGGGTCGGGTTTGGCTGGCGGGGTTTCAACACTGGGCGGGCGGGAGCAGCGTGAGAGCTGTGCGGGTCGCAGCCGTGGTGGGGCACATCTATGCTGTGTGCCCCACCGACCCCTCGATATGCGGCTAAGGGGTATTGAATTTGGGCGATACGGGAGGCGCCCCGAGCACAGCATGCAGACACCTGAAGCACAGCATGCAGACACCTGGAGCACAGCATGCAGACACCTGGAGCACAGCATGCAGCCACCTGAAGCACAGCAGTGTAGGCAGGCAACTGACGCAAGGGCATTGAAAGTCCACTGCCTCAACCTGGCCCTAGATATCTCTGCACATCCTCGCTGCCGTAAAACATCTCCCTGAGCTTCTCCCCCTTCTTCTTGTCTGCCTCGGCCTTTTGCCTGCTCTTCTTGGCGTCCAGCGTCACAGGCTTCTTCTTCTCCACCCTGCCTTGGAAGTCTTTCGGCACGGCGAGACCGAGCCCGAGCTTGTCATCCTTGGGCTTTGTCTTCAGGGGGTACTGTATACCCTGGCCTTCGCTGCCCAAGCCTTTCCGGGCGTCTGGGTCCCAGCCATGTGACGACAGATAGGTGAGGCCCATCCTCGCCCTGTCGAGAGCAGACGGTGGATGTGAGTGTGCGACGCAGACCTGGTGGGCGATGGATGCCTCATGTTTCCGTCTGCGTCTGGCGGTAGCAGTTTTGCCGTCTGCCGCCTCATCCAGTGCCTCGGTTGTCTCGTCTTCTACCAGCGGTGCATGACACACGGCACAGTTTGCTGGTTGTGGCGCCCATGTCGTCTGCGGCTTCTTCTCATCAGGCAGTACGAGGCTCATGTACAGGTTACTGATGGAGGCACCCGAATTCTCTGGCCTCGTGTCCTGTATCGTCGACAGGTCTGCGTCAGACGCCTTGACAAACTCGATGCGTTGTCGCCTGATGCCAGAGCCGAACGGCTTCTTCTGGTGTAGGGGCACCTCATACTCGTCGTCGTCGTCGTATTGCTCCTCGTCTTCTGGCTCCCTGACAGCCGCGTTCATCTCGGACCTGGTCCTGACGGTCGATGTAGCCTGGCAGCCAGGCACGCGACGCAACAAGCGGTGATGGATGAGATTGAGAGCGAGAGGGCGAGAGGGCGAGAGGGCGATGATGTTGAGTCTGAGTTGGCCAGCCTTCCTGCTGGTGGCATACACGTACCTACTGGCAAGCTACCTTAGGTCCATCGGTAGGCAGTTAGCGCTGAACGTTAGCAGGCTGCACCTGCAAGAACCATCCAGCAGCCTCGCCCCACCATGCCGCCTTCCGCCCCCCCCCCCCCCCCTCCCCCTGCCCCTGACTCCCCTGAATGAATTCATTCGACTGCCGACCTTGGGCTTCCCCCCCCATGCCCCCCACATCCTCAAAAAACCCACCGACATCCCCCTCCCTTTTCGCCATGAAACCGCAAATCCCGCGCGGCCAGGCCCTACCGATCAAACTATGGGGATCGATCTCGTCTTCCACTTCCTCCGCGAAGGCCCACCCACCTGGGTCCGCGACAACATCTGGCTCATCCTCAAGACGGCCGCCACCCTCTTCGCCCTCTTCCTCGTCAAGCTGTGGTCCAATGGCGCCAGCAACACCTCCGAGCTCAAGATGCACGGCCGCGTCGTCATGGTCACGGGCGGAACCTCAGGCATAGGAGCCGCCACCGTCCTCGACCTCGCCAAGCGCGGCGCCCAGGTCGTCCTCCTCACCCACGCCCCCGTCTCCGACCCCTTCCTCGTCGAGTACATCAACGACGTGCGCGAGCAGACCAAGAACCACATGGTCTACGCCGAACAGGTCGACCTCTCCTCGCTCCACAGCATCCGCCAGTTCGCCACCAAATGGATCGACAACGCGCCGCCGCGCCGCCTCGACATGATCCTCCTGTGCGCCGCCACCTTTACGCCCGCCGGCCAACCCCGCCAGGTGACCGACGAAGGCATCGAGCAGACGTGGATGGTCAACTACCTCGCCAACTTTCACCTGCTCGGCATCCTGAGCCCGGCCCTCCGCGCCCAGCCCTTCGACCGCGACGTCCGCGTCGTCTTCGTCACGTGCCCCTCCTACATCGGCTCGCCGCCGCTGTCCGCGCCGCTCGACGACAAGACCTGGACCACGGGCGCCGCCTACAAGCGGAGCAAGCTGGCGCTGACGACCTTCGGCCTCGCCTTCCAGAAGCACCTCGACGCCTACAAGCGGCCCGACGGCCTGCCCATGAACGCGCGCGTCCTCTTTGTCGACCCCGGCCTCACGCGCACGCCCGGCATGCGCCGCTGGCTCACGCGCGGCACCCTCTGGGGCCTCTTCGTCTACCTCGCCACCTACCTCCTGCCGTGGCTGCTCCTCAAGAGCCCCGAGCAGGGCGCCCAGTCCATCCTGCACGCCGTCATGGAGGCCGGCATGCGTCGTGGCCCCGGCGGCAAGCTGATCAAGGAGTGTCGGGAGGTGGACTTTGCCCGGAAGGACGTGCATGACGAGGCGGCGGCCAAGCAGCTCTGGGAAGAGAGCGACAAGCTGATCGAAAAGGCGGAGAAGGACGCCGCCATTGTGAGGGCGAGGAACAAGAAGCAGGCGGAGGACAAGGGCAAGAGGGAGGAGGAGGTGGAGAAGGAGAAGGAGATTGAAGAGCTCGTCAACAGCATCAAGAAGGGAAAGGAGGCGCAAAAGGCCAAAAAGGCGAAGAGCGGCGCCGAGGAGAAGCCCAAGGGCAAGAAGAAGTCTAAAAAGGCCGACAGCTGATCGGCTCAGCAGAGTGCCATCGGCATGATTAGGTATGTACGCAATAGATGAATCCATGGTAGGTTTAGGAACTGGTGTCTTTTCTGCAATGGCTTACGCAAGATGCATAGATATTGGACAGATGGCGGGAGTACTTTGTACAAAGAATATCACCCTACGTTATTCCAACTCGTTCAAATCATACTGAGAGGCGAAAAATCGGATGCGCCGGTTCGCCGTCTCGCGTCGTCTCCCAGATTCAGCGTCAACTCCCTGCAGTCAACATGCCCGTCCCCTCATGACAATCAATGTACTCAAAACGTTGCTGCTCCGGCTCCAGCACCAACACCTCGTGGAACAGCCGCAGGCTCATACTATCCCCAAGCTTTTTGGCATATTTGGAAAACCCGGCAAATATCTCGAGATGGGTGCGGTGCTCTTTGCTCCATTTCTCAAGCGATGCTAGGCTGTCAAAGTACGCCAGCCCAAAGGTCTGATCCGTGCCGCCCTTCTGCGTCACGGGGTCGACAATCTCCATGAACCGACAGCTGAAGCACCCGACTTGGTCGCCTTGGTCGCGGAGAAAGTCCATCCCCTTGATCAGCACGGGGTGCATCGTGTTCAGATACAGTTGCCGCTCTTCAGGCGCAGCGACGGACCAGTCCTGTCCGGAGCGGATGACGACGAGGTTCTTCTTCCCCGGCACAACGCGACGTCCGGTGGCAGAGGACGGGGCGGACGTCTCGTTTCGTGGGTGGATGTTGCTGGTCTCGCCGACGAGGGCATCTCTCTGTGAAATGGGGAACCGATCGCGCAAGGCTGCCCCAGTAGACGTGCTCCTGGATCGGGCCGCTCATCGTCTCGCGCAGGTTCGCTGCCCCTTGCGGGACCTCTGTCGTGATGACGGTTTCGAAACGGTCAATGGTCGGGTAGAAGACTTCCAGGAACCAGCCATGCTGATGGCTGCCTGGTGTGAACCCATCCCACCACTAGTCGAAGCCGCTTGTGGTGAGCCACTCGTCGTGGTTTGCCTTGCTCTTCCAGTAGAGCAAGACGGCAATGTTGGAGTGTCCCTGGTTATCCATAACCGCGGCGACTTTGTGCAAGCCGGGTCGAGAACTCGAACTGCTCAGGTTGATGAACGATGAAATGGTCTTGATGGCGTTCCCATCGTTTAGCGATGCCGATGGGTATTGTGCACCCACAACAGCCAGAACGAGGTCCTTGGTGTTCCTGGGAAACCGGGAGGTGTAGAGTTCAAAAGGAGGGTCAAAGTTGGTTGGCATGTTCGGGGGAATCGTACGTTCCCTCACGAGCCATTCTGGAATCGCAGATTCGACCTTCATGTTGAGTGCCAGTCAAGGATATTCATCTGAAATCGAGCCCTGCCGCGTGGTTTCATACACGTAATGAAGGTCCTTACTACCATATGTACTTGTCCCTCGCCACACCCCTGACGCACGACTTGACAGCCATGATCACAGCAAACGAGCAGCGTCAAATACGCCAGTGTCGCGCCGACTTGTTGAAAGTGCCGATGCGACGTCACGGATATCTTTGGCTCGATTGAGTCAAGCTCGAATCGGGAAACGCACCATCGTTGATCAGGGTAGTGCTCACCCGGACCTAACCCTTAGGCTGGGACGCCGTCCCCCGCAATCCTGGGGTGCAGATCATGGGGTCGGATAGGGTAGTCAATACCCGGCACATCATCAGTGTTGCATGACCGATAGGCGATGAGACCTCTACCGCTCGACTCTGGGCTATCATCCAGTATCAAACCGACCCGGCGGTCCGGCGTCTCAAGACAGGCCCACAGGAGTTGAGAGAGGGTTCATCAGAGGATAGGGTATTTCCATTCCGGGTGTGCCTGATGCCAAGGGCAGGGTAATGCTAAGCCGAAGATGCGACAAACAGCAATGGGAGAGTCAAAGCAATGTTCTGAAGAAATTCGTGGTCCTTTTGTGATTTCGCAAAGTAGAAAAGAACAGCCTTCCGCTGTCAGTCCCAACTGAAAATTTCATAACTAGCCATCATAAACATCAGATCCCAAACTCACAACATCAAACCCTCGTTCTCCCAGCACAATGGCGCCCAAGCTCAAGATTGCCGCTATCCAGGCCGAGCCTGCGTGGAACGACCTCGAAGGTGCGTGAACAAGTCCATCGCACTTATCCAAGAGGCGGCCCAACAGGGTGCCAATGTCATTGGCTTCCCCGAAGTCTTCATTCCCGGTTACCCTTGGTGAGTCCAAACAATGCATCACTATGGCCTCTAGGCATTTCGTTGAGCTTGTCTGGCGTGTCATGGGGAAGGAGCATCTGGGCTCAGTCTCCCACGGACAATGCTGCGTTCATGGATGAGTACTTGCACAACTCTCTCGTCAAGGACTCGGACGAGATGAGGCGCATCTGTGCTGCGGTCAAAGAAGCCGGCGCATTCGTCGTGCTCGGATACAGCGAGCGCTTCAAGAGCACGCTTTACATTGCCCAGGTATGCTACAGCTGATGCATGCAAATGGTGCTAGAAGAGGCCCAGAAGCTTACCGTTGTATCCAGTCCTTCATCGATGAGAACGGCGTCATCGTTCACCACCGCCGCAAGATTAAGCCCACTCACGTCGAGCGTGCCTACTGGGGCGATGGGCAAGGCGAGTCGCTTCAAACAGTCGCGCCCAGCACTGCCTTCCCCGACGTCAACATTGGTGGCCTCAACTGCTGGGAGCACACCCAGACTCTCTTGCGGTACTACGAGTATGAGCAGAATGTCGATCTGCACGTGTCCAGCTGGCCACCGATTTGGCCGCAGCCCCTTCTGCCGAACGGCGAGCAGAGTCCCGACTGGCCGGCTCACATCACGGACGAGATGTGTCTGCGGTTCTCACAGATTGTCGCCCTCGAGGGCACCTGCTTCGTCATGGTGAGCACGCAGATTGTCCGTGAGGAATCAAAGAAGCGCTGCCGGATCGACAAGTTCGACTACGCCAGCGCCGTCCAGCAGGGCGACGGCGGCGGCTTCGGCATGATCTACTCACCTTGGGGCCAGGAGCTTGCGAAGCGTCTGCCGCCTGGCGAGGAGGGCATCCTGTACGCCGATGTTGATCTCGCGGAAAAGACCAAGGCGAAGCAGAACCTGGATATCGTGGGGCACTACTGCCGGCCTGATCAGTCGAGCCTCCGTGTCAACAGGTACCCCGCCAGGCCCGTTCACTACGCGGCTGACCCTTGAGGACCTGAAGCCGGTCCGGGCGGGCCTGTCATGTTCGCTCGAGTGAGGGGTGGTGCTGATCAGAATACCAACCCCAAGCTTTCCAGGGACAAGCCTAGTTAGTCCAGGGTCTTGAGAAGCGGATCGGCCGATTGGCCTCGTCCTGATTGCCCCTCAACGGTGCCGTCAAACCTAGCCTAGTACAATAATCCAACCCACATTAGTGTCTCTTGATGCGCCATCAGTATAACATGACGGGTCCCTGCGGCGGGTTCAACTGTGCGGAGTAGTGATTGATTCCTCGCGCTCTCAACACCATGTTCGTTCATCGTATGCTTCACATATGGTTGTTGAGTTGACCCTCATGACCCGATGGCGAGGGCTCCAGCTTCCTCCCAGCTAAGCGACGAGAAAAAAAAGGCAACGGGTTTCGCTCGCATGCCTCACTTGCCGAAGCAAGCACATTCGAGTAAGGCGCCAGCAGCCAGAGCGACCCAGGATACCTTCAAGTACCTGGTAAAGGTCTTTTACAAACCGCAGCGTGGATGAAGTGCGATGGTGTACAGCCAGTCTGCGGCTTCTGTCAGCGAATTAGTGCTGAGTGTAATTTTGCGCACGAGGAAAACAAGCGCAGGTCCGTGTAGCTCCGGGGATCGTATTCTTCATCCAGTGTGCTGACAGGTTCATGTTCAACCCATCTTCCAGACCCCCGAGCAAGAAATTTGTTGAATCGCTGCAAGCGAGGATACGTCACCTCGAAGAGCAGCTAGCAGCAGCCGAGTCTCGAGCAGTTGTCGAGATTCCATCTTGTGACACTATCAACGACAGCACAGACGTCCAGTCGGATCCCACTGCGCCCAACGAAGATGGAGAGGACCCCCTTTCCAATCTCACTGCCCTAGTGGGACGCCTCAACGTCGCAGACGACGGCCAACTCCATTACTTCGGGTCACAAAGCTCGTACAATCTCCTCAAAAGCATGCCGTGATGTGGCCTCTCTGGAGCCGTCTTTGAAAATGCAAAGACAGGGCTTGGCCGCCGCTGCGCAGCTCGACAAACTCGTCGCCATCCCCGTTGAGCTTCAGCAGCACCTCCTGGAGCTCTACTGGCAGTGGCAAAATCCTTGGAACTACGTAATCCACAAGGGCGCCTTCATGAAGAGCTTTCGAGGTGAGGATGACGGCCGACACTGTTCTCCTCTTCTGCTGTCCTCCATCTTCGCTATTGACGCTAGGTACTCGGATCAAGTCGAACTGCGTTCGAGACCGGATGATCCAAGCATGGCTGGTGACGCCTTTTGTGACCAAGCCAAGATTCTGCTCCTTTATGAAAGTGAGGCGCCCACTATCACTAAGGTCCAGGCCGCGTGCATCTTGGCTCTCCGCATCATGTCGGATGGCAAGGAAGCCCTCGGCTGGCTATATGCAGGTATGTTGTGCGAGTGACTTATATAGCACGGCGGAAAGTCGATCACAAGGACTGATAATATGCAAAAGGCAATGCTACGAGGATGGCCCATAATCTTGGCCTCCATGTTGATCTCTCCGATTGGACCTCCACAACGGCCATGGCCCCAGAAGATGTCGAGGCGACAAATTCACATGGTGGGGATGCTATGTGGTGGACAAGTGAGGCTGCTCTCCTTCGGCTCTATTTCTTGAGTGTTTTCGCTGATCATCCAGACTCTTCGCCCTCGGTCTTGGACGCCCTAGCAGTACCCCCAAAATGAGCATCACCTGTTCCAAGCTCAGGACTGACGGTGACGAAGAATACACACCCTGGGTGCCTCCATTTACTTCGTCCGCTGGTCTTTTATCCTTGGGTGTTCACTCTTGCATTCCGTCAAATGCTTCTCATCTCTCGGACACCATGACGATTGCCTGCGAGGCAATGGACGCCATGTACGAGCCACGCTCAAACGCACGCTTGCATGTCTGACGTGTTCCAGTTATGCTCCCAATAGCAAGCTTTCGTCCCAGGAAATGGAGGCCATCGTTACGAAGGCAGACGTGGAGTTGAGGTCACATTACGGAGCGTTGCCCACTTACCTCCGGCTGACTGCTTCAACGCAAACGCCCATGCTGCCTCACGTTTGTCTTTATCAGTGAGTCCACCAGATGCTGTCTATTTGTTTCGGCAACAATTGGAACGAGCTCGTTGTGGTAAGGCAAGATTGCTGACGGGCATGCGCAGCGTGCAGTATCATGCACACCTAATCCTCCTCCACAGGCCTCTTATGCAAGGACGAAACAAAAATGTACGAAGGGCTAGTGACAATACTGTAGACCATGAGCCCGCCACCAGCAGTCACGGGGGCGAAGACAACGAGCATTCAGCAGTGTGTAGACATTCTGCGACAGAAATCACGAGACTGCTTCGACAATACAAGCAGCATTATACTCTGGTATGTCATCTGCACCAGCCATGGCACCCCATGAATAAGGCGGACCCTCGATGAGACTGACACGCTTTGGAGTGCCGCATTCCCATCGCAGCCGTTCATCTATGTTTCTCCGCTGCTGTGATCCACCTCATCGATGCTCGGCCGTCGAGCCCAGCAAGACAACAGGCAATCAGACACCTGCAGACATGTGTCGATGCCCTTGAAGATCTTCGGGTTCCATGGTGTATGTGGAGCGGCCGCGCAATCCGGGCCATACAGTTGCTGGCCGCTGAATGGTATCACTGCGAGGACTTGACCCAGTTGCAGTCGTGCACCGAGTCCCCCAATGCAAACACTAATGGGCACAGTGTACTTACGATAGATGACGCATCAAGAAGGGGGCCTGGGCTCGGGATGCCTCCAGAGTTGACGGGCCCAGAGAGCAGCGCCAGCCTGGTCGAGACGCCTTTTACTTACGATGCTTGCACCTCGGATCCATTTACAGATGGTCTCGTGAGGGAATGGCTGGCCGAAATAGGTTACGAAATTTGAAACGTGCAATGTGCAGATACCAAATGTATGAAAGATTATTTATTGAACCTGAGACGCAGGCCTCAATAGG
>NW_009276966.1:15319-32233 GCF_000150675.1 Verticillium dahliae VdLs.17
ACGTACTATGATTTCATTATCTTACGGTCTTGAGGCAAAAGTAACACCTGCTCTCGTAGTAATGTATACTTAAAGGGGTCATGGAATTATCGTGCTGTGTGGTCCGTGAAATTTCAATTGTTCCAAGGAACCATGGAAACAAGTCGTTTTGCAAGAGTCCCGTGCACAAGCAAAGCCAAAGGCGCAGCGTCTAATTTTTGCGCGTCCTTTGCTTTGGGAAGTAAGGTTTGTCAGAGCGGTAAGTCAAGCTTCAAGTAATTCACTCTTGCAGAGTAGTTTTATTTCTTCTTTTCTTTTTTTTCACGCTTCTATCTCTAACTATACTCTCGTGAAGCTTTAGTCTCTGTCAAGACTTGGTTTCCAGATCCTTCGCGCCGGGTTCCACGAGGAAGACGAGGAGAGCGAGGAACAAGCGGGCGCCGCTGCTGATAAATATAAAAAAGAAAAGGAGACTAATCTCTAAAGTATCTTCAGGTCTTTCGTCAGTGAGATGTCTTGAAGCTTGACTTGATGGCAATCGCGAGAGCATAGGATACAACTTGAGGACAACGACTTGTATATTCAACAGTCGCCTGCAGAGACTAGAACTCACCGGTTTCCCTTATTTGAAGTTAAAAAAAAAGCACTTGATTGAGAACCCAAGCTTTTTACCAAGATGCAACCAACCATCGTCTTCAACAACTACGGATCATCAGAGAGGTTGAATCTGAGGTGGCCAAGAGTTACAAGCCCCACATCCGGCGATGGACCGTTGCGGAAATGACGACACAAGCCCGACACGAAGAGAGGCAGACCTCGGCATTGCTCTCTCAATGTACCAACCTGGCTTTCCTCTCCGTCACATCTAGGAAGCAGCTGTCGCGAATTTATATCATCGCATCGTTTACTCGGCCCATCACAACCAACTCTGCGACTGCTTCACTTGCGTCTTATCAAAATGAACATTGTCAAGCCACAGGCCCAACCGCTGCCTTCCCTGCAGACCGCCTGGGAGCGACACACGCCGCAGCCCAACCCTGCCACCTGCCACCCCGTCTTCTTCTCGGAAAGGCTGCGAAGACCGCCCACTGTTCTCGGAAGGACAGGCAGTTTCAGCCCTGTCGCACAAGGGTACATCTATCGCGAATCGGGGAGGGCTGACAGCGATGCTGTACCGAAGCTGTAGGAAACCCAGGCAGATCTCACTTCGGGATGTACGGAGTGTTCTAGCATCAGAAGGCCCCAACGATGAGAGTGGCGAAATTCACGGCATCAACCCTCTTGCGATCTTGGCCTTTCGCATTCATCATATATCCAAGCGTGCAAGAAAAGTCATCTTTGCGGGTGTGCGCAAAGCGACGGGATGATTCTGAGAGTGAGCGACTGCGACTGAGCATATCGTGGCACATGCCTAGCCGTTGCTGACTTCTCCTACGGGAAGAAGTCCTTGCCACCTGTTTGGACAAAGTCTCGAGTTATTCGACATCAAGGTCAAATCAAAGTCATTGGCACCAGCCTCTTGATTCCAAGGTGGGCGTCTGGGAGCTTGAGCTACTTCAGCCAATCCAGGCATATATTGGACGGTTAATGGTGATGATAACGACGGGAAAGGTGTTTTTCAAGCAATCTCTGGACGAAGCAGCACATGAAATTTTGGTGTATACGCATCTTATACTAGCAACGCTACATAGCGGTCAGAACCATTCCCTTTGGCGTTTTGTATCAACGCCAAATTCCGTTACAATCAGTATAATCGACAGTCAATGCTCCAATCACCAGGTGCAGCTGGGATGTTATTGGCGCTACTGAAGATAGGAGCTATGAGCGTAGGTCTGTGAGAGACTACAAGCGCAATTGGGGGTACTCGATTTCCGTCGAAAAGTGCGCCTTGACAAAAGAGAAGAACGACCCTCGTTGGGCCAATTGAGCCGACGAGGCCAGGGTAGTGTACCATATTACAAGCGCGAAACAAACACACTCTCAGCGTGTCATCGCCATGCTGCCAAATTCCAAGTGACTGTGATCCCCCCCCAAAAAAAACCCAAGCCCGCTTCTTCGAGCATCCCGCCTTACCCCCGCACGGCAATCACTATGACCGACAGGATGAGGACGATGACGAGCGCCAGCAGCGCCATGAGCTTGACGTTCTTCCACCACATCTTCCTCTTCAGACCCCGACTGCGAACGCGAAACTCGCGCGCGCTGCCGCCCAGACGATCCGTCTTGTCGACGAGGAGGTCGATGCGCTCGCCGCGCTCGAGGAGCCCCTCAATGTTGCGCGTCATGATGCCCCTCACATCGTCGATCTCGCGCTGGACGTTGTTGATGGCGTCGTCCTTGCCGCCGGACGTGGTGCCGTACTCGACCATGAGGCTCTTGAGCTCGCCATTGAAGGATGCGGCGCCGTAGTTGGGGAGATCGGCGTAGTCGGTCGTCTCGGGCGTCAGGCGCTCGAGGAAGCGGCGGCGGATCTCGAAGAGGAAGCCAAAGGGGATGCGGCGGCCCAGGCTGGCGTCGGCGATGACGAGGAAGGTCAGGCCGCCTGCTCCGGATGAAGAGTGGTCGGGGTGGTCAGACGGGGATTCGGCAATGTAGTGGATGTGGTGGGTGCCGTGGGTGTAGGTCAGCTTTTGGCTGGTCGAGTGCTCGATCTTGGGGAGGATGAGGGAGGCTAGAGACGACGTCTGGGAGGAAGCGGAAGTTGTGCATTCGGTAAGAATAGTATTGTTGTGCGCGATGCAGGAGCTTGGAGTTGTCAGCAGACTGGGAGGGGGTCAGTGGACTAAGGATTGTCATACTAAAGCAGCGGCGTCGCTGGTGATGAGGAGGAGGCCATCTTTGTGAGAAGTCGCACGCTTGCGTGCAGTATGTCGGTCCCGGGAACGTGGAAAGAGTTGTCGCTTGGAGCGGAACAGTGACTGCACTTGAGAGACGCGCAAAGGTTGATTGTTGGGTACCTTAGATTGTCAGCAGAAGGGCGGCGAGGTGGGTGTTGTGATGGCGCCAGCGAACGACGAATGCGTGATGACGACCTACCGATGCTGGCTTGCCAAGACGCATGTCGCAGGACCACGAGCCCCACCCACTCTGGCCTGCCTTTGGGAGAATGGGTCTGGGAATGCAATGCAATAGGGTTATGCATCTGGGGAAGGGAATGCACCATTGAAGGTTCACCGGAGATGCCTTTTTCGTATCTGCCACTTTAACCAATACACCAACACTTGAACCCCCATTACTTATCTATTCTGTTGATTCCCATTTTCTCCTTGAGCCTGAAAAAGCGTATGGTATTAAGGTGGATAAGAGTTGTTGTAACTGGCTTAGTTTGTCGCCCAACGCGCCCCCAGGGTACGTTTTATAGTGCCTGCTGACTAACTGAATCAGAGCAGTCCCTTCCTCCAGCCTGATGACGCAGTTATCGATAGCGCGCGCTCTCGATAGATGCTTAACAGATCCAAAATTTATGACCAGGGAAAAGCGAATCGCGACTGGACGTGTCCCGACTCCAGACTCTGTGTGTATGAAACGAACCAATTCAAAAGACAAAGAACCGGAGTCTCGGAAATGTGGTGTCAGTCTCCCATTCAACCGCCATGAAGTCAGTCTTGCGAGCCGTTGCCACGCGTGCAACGTGCAGCAAACCTGCCTTTCGCCATGGCTTTGCGACCACCTGCCGAGCGCCATTCCGGGTGAGTTGTGGTATGCGCTGGAGATCTTCAACGATGGCTGCTAATTCGCGACAGGAGGCCGCTGTGTACAATAGGAAAGGCAGTGTCAGCGCCGGTGCGTCGAAGAACAAGAAGCGATACGAAGTCTTCCGGTCCATGGTCATAACACAGTTCAACAATATTCTCGACGAATTCGGCAACTGGTCCGAATCCAACCAAGAACTTCGGAGCTTCGGCGTGCGCAGTGAACATGGACTGGCAAACGAAGCCGCCCTCTTTCGCAAGGCCATCAGCGATGCCATAGTGATGGCTACGAACGGCAACGTCGCCAGGGCAACAAATCCTCTCTTTTGGTCGTTGCGGGACGCTTTCATCCGGGGGGACGTCAAGGGGTTAACGTCGGAGATTCGATACTCCTTCCAAAGCTTCATGATGCGGAGCCGCATGTCGGCGGATGTGACGAAGAGACAGAAGCAGATGGCCGACTTCCGCTACCCCATGGAATGGTTCCCGGCAACAAGAGCGTTGCAGCGGACAATACATCTCCACGTGGGCCCGACAAACTCTGGCAAAACATACCATGCGCTCAAGGCGCTGGAAAACGCCAAGTCGGGTATATACGGCGGTCCCTTGCGTTTGCTGGCCCACGAGGTGTACGCTCGCTTCACTGCGAAGGGAAAGCCATGTGCCATGGTCACTGGCGAAGAGCAGCGGATTCCTGAGGGTGTCGACAACTACTTCATCAGCTGCACGGTCGAGATGACGCCGCTGAACCGTCTAGTAGATGTAGCTGTCATCGACGAGATCCAAATGATTGGTGATCCGGAGCGCGGTTGGGCCTGGACACAGGCTCTTCTCGGCGTCATGGCTAAGGAGGTCCATCTCTGCGGCGAAGAGCGGGCGGTGGACCTCGTCAAGTCTATTTGCTCCGCCCTCGGCGACAAATGCGTGGTGCACAGGTACGAGAGGCTAAGTCCACTTCAGACCATGAAGAAAAGTCTCAAGGGAGATTTGTCCAAACTGGAGAAGGGTGATGCCGTCGTCGCCTTCAGCCGAGTTGGCCTGCACGGTCTGAAGAAGGCCATCGAAGAAAAGACTGGAAAACGTTGCGCCATTGTCTATGGTTCTCTCCCCCCTGAGACGAGGGCCCAGCAAGCGGCCCTCTTTAACGACCCTGATAACGAGTACGACTTCTTAGTGGCAAGTGATGCCATTGGCATGGGCTTGAATTTGGAAGTCAAGCGGATCATCTTCGAAACAGCAGCCAAGTTTGATGGCGTGAACTTCCGTGGTCTGTCAACGTCGGAGATCAAGCAGATTGGCGGCCGCGCTGGCCGGTTCAGGTCAGCCCGCCAAGCAGCGATATCTGCTGACGGCGCCGAGACCTTGGTGGAGAAGAAGAATCCAGGCCTCGTTACAACACTGGACGCTCTTGATCTTCCTCGGGTCCAAGAAGCATTCACGCAGCAGGCCGAACCACTGGAGGCTGCTTACATCAACCCTCCGGCGTTCATTCTAGAACGCTTCTCAGAGTACCTGCCCCCTGACACGCCATTATCGTTCATGCTGCTGCGCATCCGTGAGCTGGCCAGGGTGTCGCCAATGTTTCTGGTCGATATTTCGAGCGACGCTCTCCGCGTAGCCGATATCATCCAGGAATTTCCTCTGACCATTCACGAACGCCTCTCCATCCTCAACGCCCCCGTCCAGCTCAACGAACCCAGCGTCGTCCACCTGGTGCAGGCAGCCGCCAACTGTCTCGCCACGCGCCAAGGCGGTGCCCTCTACGACATGCAGGAAATTGACTTGGAGATCCTCGACGCGACGATCGCCGACTTTGACGGTGACGGCCGCCGTTACCTCCGCGCCATCGAGGTTCTCCACCACTCGGTCACGCTCTACCTCTGGCTGAGCTACCGCTTCCCCAACGTCTTCTCGAGCCAGGCGCTGGCGTTCCACGTCAAGGAACTCGTGCAGGCCAAGATTGAGCACCACCTGGACACGAACGTGTCGTTCCGAGCCGGGCAGCATGAGGCGATGCTTGCGAAGCGGCGCAAGGAGATTGACAAGCGTGAGCGCGAGCAGCTGCGGGTGTTTGGCGAGGGACACGAGAGGGCCGCGATGGCTGGTGAGGAGGGGGCTGGGAAGTGGAACGAACCGGGACATGAGGAGCCGCTTGTGGAGGACAAAACAGAGTACGAGCAACTGGAAGAGGCTCGTCTCTAGATACGAAGCGCTTCTGGCAAGAGTCCGAATTATGGACCGAGTGTACAACAGTGTAAGACATCTGGATGCACATTGCGATCATGTACAGCGTAGATGGGCTGGGGGCTTCTTGTTGGTTAAAAGAGACCATCCGAAGCCATGTACAAAACACAACTCAAAGAAGAACCATCAACTCAAGACGAAAAGTCACTAAGCCGGCTAGAAAAGAATTAAACACTAAGGCCCCTTGATCCTCTCACCTTGAAATAGGTACCTAGCTGGCAGGCAGAACGAGAGGCACCATCTCTACTTCTACTAGTACTAGGTAGGCATGGTAGGCTGCCAGGCAAGGGCCAAGCAAAACGTCACCGCTGCAGGGGCCAAGGCAGCTACCGACGTACCCCACCATCTAACACCGCGGGGCTCAACTTCAGAGCTCCCTAAGCTTTCCTGCAACTCCAACACTTCGCATCAATCCCGCGGACCTCTACCGCGTCACACCTCACAGCCCGAAAGACCTCGCATCACCGAGACGCCTCCACGACCAACAGCCCCAGCATGGCCACCCCCAACCCCGACCCGCCCTCAACAGGCCCCAGCCTTCATCCCCTCTCGAGGCCGAACGCCGAACTCATGAACACGCATCGTTCAGACTGGCATGCACGCTCACTCTCCTATCACACTCCTACTGACTACCTACTTACTCGTTCCTTCCTAACTTCTACTTGCATCTCAATACTGACGTTAATTAGAGACGTCACGCCCTACAGCAACTGCTCAGTACTGACGTAAGCAACCTACGAGTCCCCACCAGTATCTCTTCTTCCTCCTGCTAGCTTCCTCTCTTTGTGTCGACGGCGACACCGCCCCCGTCGTCTGGTTCCGCCAGACCATCCGCAACGCCTGCGGCCTCATGGGCCTTCTGCACGCCGTGGCCAACGGGCCAGCGCGGGACTACATCGGTCCGTCCTCCCGCGTGTTCCAGCCAGCCCAGCTTCCCCTCACCCCTTCCGCCGCATCTGACAGAGATTCCGCTAACGCGCAGCAGAGGCTTCCTCCGACCTCGACACCCTCCTCCAGCAAGCCCTGCCCCTGCACCCCGCCGAGCGCGCCGCGCTGCTGGAGCAGAGCACGGCGCTCGCCAACGCGCACCGCAGCGCCGCGTCACAGGGCGACACGTCGGCGCCCGAGGCCACGGATGACGTTGATTTGCACTACGTCTGCTTCGTCAAGACGACCGACGGGGCATTCTGGGAGCTCGACGGACGGAGAAAGGGCCCGTTGCAGCGGGGCCAACTCGAGGAGAGCGAGGACGTCTTGAGCACCAAGGCGCTGACGCTGGGCCCGCTCAAGTTCCTCGAGCGGGAGGGAGCTGATTTGCGGTTCAGTGCCGTTGCTCTGGCGGGGGCTACTGATTAGGGCTTGCAGAGGACAGAAAGTAACGGGCGACGCATTGAATGAATAACGAGTGAGAATTCTTTTAGGGCCAATGATACAGTCTATGGAATATGTGGCATCAAGGAGCTACGGTTGGCGCCTTAGCTGTAGTGGGGTTTAGGAACCTGAAGCAAGCCATAATTGATACAGCACCCGCGCGGCCTCATCTTCCTCCTCATCTACATCCTTGATGGGACTAGGTGTCGTGGTAGGCTCTTCAGTCTCGGCAGCCGGCTTGGGTGTCTCGACTGCTTCCGTAGACACGTGAGATTGATGAGACCCCTTCAAATGCCCCTCATCAAAAGATGCCGCATGGTCCGCAGATGAGCAGGACAATGGCGCCGATTCCGCAGCCGATGAGCATATTCTCTGTAATGTCTTTGAGCTTTCCCGATGGAGACATGTCGGCACGCCGCTCTTTTCGCTGGTTGTGGGCATCGCGGATGCGCTGCTTGAGGGGCGGCTGGGGCCTGTCTGGGAGCTTTGGGCTGTCGTCCGCGACTGGGGGGGATACTTGGTTCGTGTCTGCGGGTTTTCTGCTGCGGACGGGGTTCTCAGAGGGCTTCTCGGCTGGAGCCGGGGCTGGGTTGGGCTGGGGAACGGGCTTCCGTTCATTGCTGTTCAGCTTGGCCTTGATATCTTGGGCCTGCTTGTTGACGTATGCGGCAGACTTGTCGAAGGACTTGCGCGTCGGGAGCTTTGTGCTGTTGATGCTTTCGCTGATGCTGTCTGGCCGGGCTTTCGAACCTGACGGGTTGGATCCCCCTTGCGGTTGGGGGTGTGCCTCTGGAACAACCTTCTCGGGCCAGGAGTTCGGGGGTTGGACACGTGTTGGCTGCTGGGACTTCAGACCCGCCGGGTCCGGAGGTGTGAGGTCGAAGGTCACTGTCGGTTTAGCCGTTGATTTTCCCTTGGGAGTATCGATCGGTACGTTGTGTAAAGATGGAGGAGGGGAGAGTGTGCACTCGAGAGCAAGTATGTCCAGTTGGCCTCTAGCTTGGTCTTCGTGGATGGATGCCGGCGGCGAGAGAGTGCACTCTGGTTGAGCCATGGAGATGGAGAACAGGGTGATATCAAAAGCTGGTGCCCCACGAAGTAGATATTCATATGGTACGAGGGAGATGCTCAAGAGTTGGCGAATTTTAAGGACGATGTATCCAACAAGGTGGACTGCCACAGCAAAACGCATTTGCAGCAAGTGGACCTATGCACTTGTGTACGATGAAGCTGGGAGAAGGAAGCACCAAGGGTGTCAGTCTTCGTCGGGGTCACTACCTGCGGATCTGAAGGACGTCAAAGCTGCCTGGGAATGGTTCCAGGACTCGACCCAATGTGACTTCCAAAGCGATCAAGAGCATGTCAAACCGCCACTCTCAATCATTTCACAAGAGCACATGGGAACATGAGAAGGAAAGAGGCAGGCGGACTCTCGTGGAAACCTCAAAGTGGCCAGAAGGACCTTCCCACCCGGGCCTTCCCACCCGCGCTCTTTCCATTGTATTCCGAGCAGCGAGGTCCGCCAGTTCGCCATTGAACAGTCGGTACTTGCCGGGCGACATCTGGTGACCAACCAGCCTCCCTGCCGTCAAGCAGCGATGGCAGGCGACGTGCCGAACGATGGCGGCGTAGAGTGGCAACTCAGGGCGCGTACGATCTACCTACCTTGGGTTGTCAGGTAAGGTACCTAGGCAGGCATGGACTGGTAGAGGTAGGGACGCTACATGTGAAGGGAAAGGATTGATGTAAAAACGAATACGTCAAGAGCCCAAAATTGGCTCTCTATCCACCAATGCAGAGCAAACCGTGAAGCTGCAAGAGTAGCTTTTCATGGCGTTGAGGTTAAGGCCCTTGGCGTGGAGTAATGTCTTGTTTCACCTTGATTCACCGCCACCAGAGTACCCCGCGCACGTTCCCATGGACCTCTGGCTCCCGCTCCCGCTCCCGCACCAGAGAGCCAACCCGCTGAACCTGACCTGGCCTAAGCAGTTCTCGCAATCTGGTTACTATTTCCAACGACGCCCGTCTTTTCTTCGCAAAGAAACCGGATACTCACAACGTATCACGTGTCACGTACCGGCCGGTGCAGTCTTCAACCCCGTCTTTCATTCGTCCGTGACCTCTGTGGAGGCACCGACCGCCGGGCAAGTAAGGGCAGCGACTCTTGAGAGCGAACACAACCACTGCCAGCATCTCACCAGCCATACCCAGCTTAGACTGCTGTGTCTCATCTGAGCCCTCTGATATCATAGAGGAATAAGTCTCGCCCTTTAAGACGTGGCCCTCCACCAACCGCCATCATGTCAACTTCTTCCACCTCGGAGATGTTGCCGGTGTGGCTCAACCCCGCATATTCGCGGCAAATTGTCAAGGGCAACCTCATGACCCTGAGTGCGAGACCAAAGACTGTCGAGCAGGGCGAGTGGATAGCACACCACGGTCAGTCGTCTGTGGAGCGCGTTCACCGTATCTTATCCTCATTAACCTGTTCTCAGTCGTCGAGCACTACCGTAATCTTTGGAACTTCGTCCGTGTTATTCATGAGAAGGAGGAGGACGGCACCACCATTTGCAATGTCAACACCTGCCCCAAAATGTCGGCAGGACCGTATGTTGAATGCCTCCTACCTCGCCTGCTACAAGGCGTCCAGTCATCACCAGTACTGACCCCCGTCCAGGAACCACTCCTACACCTGGCTCAACAACCGCTACCAGCCCGTTGAGCTCCCTGCACACGAGTACATGACCTTGATGCAGCGCTGGATCGGCGGCAAGATCAACGACACGAACCTCTTCCCTACCGATCCCAACGGCGTCTCCTACGCGCCCAACCCCTCTCTGACCAGCAGCTCCAGCACGTCCTCGCTGGCTGACCCTGCTTCGGACGCCGGCTCTCCTCCGGACGAGGACTGGGTCGGTCGCCGCAGCGGCTTCCCCAAGGAGTTCGCCGGCGTGTGTCGGACCATTTTCCTCCAGATGTTCCGTGTGTACGCGCATCTCTATCACAACCACTTCGTCGACCCGCTCTACCACCTCAACCTGGAGAAGCAACTCAACAGCTGCTTCAGCCACTTTGTGCTGACGGCAACCGCCTTGGACCTGTTGAAGAAGGAAGATCTCGAGCCCATGCAGGGGCTCGTGGACCTGTGGGCGGCGAGCGGCACCTTTCCGCCCGAGAGCAAGGCCTATCAATATGCAAACCTCGAGAATGGAGACAAGATTTGGAAACTTGCAGCCTTTTGAGCGCGTCGCCATCTCGTGTAGAGATCAAGCACTGCGAGACACGCTCGGCGGAAGACGGGCTTGAGAGGAAGGGGAATGGGAAATAACGGGCAAGAGGAGAGAGTGAGGCATGGACACCCGGGCAGAACTCAACTTGAGTCGGAATAATCAACAGCAGTGGGCTGCTGTACGGCAGACCTCAACGATCATAAGCAAGCAGCAAGCGAAGCGATTGTCAATTGAGAGAGATCTGGTAATGAAAGCGACACCGCACAATTCACAAGGGAAAGTCTTGTCGAAACCGTACATCCCAGGCCATCCATCACTGCAGGTCCTATTGATCAAACACCGAGTCTAACCCATCATGTTCGACGAGGAGAGAAGGGAAAGGATGCAAAAAGGACTAGGGCGAACCCGTTGTGACCACATGTTCCGAACCAGGGAATCGAACCCTGAGCCTGACGGTGAGAGCGTCAAATGTTAGCCATTACACCAGTTCGGATGTTTGTGAAATCCCTCAAAATCTGGGCATCTAGAGACAATTCTTTCCTAGAAATTTCGTCTGTTGCCTCTCCGTGATGCGCTCGGATAAGTACATGAGACATAGCGCCCTGTTTGCTGCATCACCCCTCATGTCTCGGAACGAAGCAATGTAACCACACCTTGCTAGACGAATCAGCTCGCGTCCTGCAAGGAACAAACTCAAATGTGGTATTGATAGACTGCCTGTCAACGTGACAAGTCTGACCGTACCGCTGGACTCCGCCGGGCCTTGTCGCGCAATGACCAATACCGTCGCTTGTCTCTTGCACTGGCGTCCCAGGTTCTCGACTCAGCGGTGCAACGACAGCCTTCAGCTGACTCCTCGGCATCTCCTTATCAGCAGCCACCGAAAAGCCCATCGTTCGTCATAAACCTTGCCGACGGCCGCCTTCGAGGCTCATTTCATTTCCTTGACGGTCAGCCCGTTGCTGAGACCAGGGGGACCGGGACCGCCAACAGACACGAACCAGGGGGGGTGGAGGGGTTGTCTGCGCGCTGTGGGCGATCTGCCGCCCACCGCGCATCATCGCCAATCCGGAACTCCAACGGGTCACCGAAAGCTGGGTCGATATTTCGGAGGATTGACAGGCGGGGGGGAAATGACCAGGACCAGGCCCCCCTCGCTCCCCCCCAATATAGGTACGGGAGAAAGCTGCAAACGAAACAAAGCGATCAACGACATCGACCGTTGCATCGACTGTCAGTGATCGATTGACCCCTTTGAAGGCTGAGCAAAATCCCAAAAGAAACAAAGCAAGCAATACTACCGTGGGGTGGCTGGCGGACACAACCCTTTCTGCAGCAGCAGCCCCGTGGTCTGTCTCCTGCAGAGAGATGCAGGCAGACGCGACACATCGACTGACGAACGGCACATGCGCAACCTGCCTACAGTACTAAGTAGCTCCCTGCAGTAACGTGCATCGTAGCCGACCTTTCTTCATCTCGCCGACATGCACCATCGCCACACGCCGGTCGGCACCACTGCAGGAACACACTGCTCTTCTCCACGAGCACGATGCACCTACCTTTTGGTCCCTCAGCGTGTCTTGTCTGACTCCAACCGAGGCCCAGCTCCATTCCATAGCGGCCCTCCCATCACCTCATGGCCCAGGTCAAGGCTTAGCAACCTCCCGGGATGCATCGCTCCGCAAAAGCAACAGTCGCAAGCACTAACGAGGATCCGGCACATGATTGGGGAACCGCTGCTGTCTTCGTCGTCGCGCTACGTCTCTAGCTTCAGCCGCTACATCTGAGACCGGAAGAAAAAAGAAATTAGTACTGGCAAATGGGCCTGGGTCCTTCAGCTGGCGCGCTCCCTTTGCTCTGGCTGTTTGGCTGCTGTAGGTGGTCCCCTGGTCATTTGTCGGCCTGCTCGCTCTGCTCCGATCTCTCCAAGCCTCCTGGATCATGTTTGTGCCGTCTCAAGCATCTGACTGGCTCGACGCATCCGCCATCTGTCGCACTGACTTGCTTCTTTGCATCGCTCAACAGGGACAATCCCGGGCTGCGATTTCTTTACAGATACGTACCTGTACTATGGAGTGGCCTTGGTCGATGCCAACGCCCTGTCGACCATCGGCCGATAGCCGATTGCCCTAATTTCCAACATGCGCAGAGACCAACGCATGGAGAGACGCAGGGACGACATCCAATATGACGACGTGCGCGCGTTTGGCCCAATGCGTTTGGCCCAGAACGAGCGACAGCCCAGCCGTCGGCCAGCTGAAGGTAGCATACGGAGTACATCTGGCTTCTTTGTCCCGCCCTCCACCCCTCGCACGGCCGCCTTACACGGCATGGTCTCTGTTTAGCCTCTGGTCCTGAATCGTCGGCCGTCCACCTGCCCCCCAACATGCCTGGTTTCCCACCACTACCTGTCGTCGAAACGTGGCAGTGGAGGTCTGTTCCTGTCTGAGCACCAAGAAAGAAACAGGAACCAGACGTCGCTTTACCGTGGAGAAGCTCGACTCGGAGGTCCGCTCACACGCTCTGGCCCGCTCCCCTTATGTCTGGCTTGCTCCGCATTGGTCGATGAGGCGATGAGGCGATGAGACGATGAGGCGATGAGGCGATGAGGTGCGAGAGGCACGTTCAATTCGAATGCTTGTGCCAGCCAGAAGAAGCATTTCACCTTGCAAGGTTATCTTTGGTCGTCGCCTCGCCCACTTTCCTGCAAACGGCAGAAGAGCGTCGGGCGGCGGACAAAGAACCCGGCTTGCAGATTTTCCTCCCGTGGAGCCCGTCATGACTGCGCATCCTTTCTTTCCCAGGAACGGGATGCATTGCTTGTGCCGCACAGTTCCCTCTTCCCCCTTCATGGCGGCATGCCTTTCCTTTATCCGTACGCATTTTGATACGCCCCGACTGATACGCCCCGACTGTTACGCCCCGACTGATACGCCCCGACTTGCATGGTTTGTGACGACTTGCTGCCTCTTTCTGGTTTGATGAACGATTCTTCTTTTGGTTGTGGAAATCATCCCCCGTGCGACCGACGGCACTTTTGCCTTCGAGTCCATGACGACCTCCTCAGCCTTAAACCAAACCTGTACTAGTCCTCGCCAGGATCTCTACTGTACCGATCTGTACAACGCAAGAGCCCGAGTCTACTTCCGAGTCTACTTCCTAGCCTACTTCCTACTTCCTACAGAGACACGGCACCGGGTCGCCCTAGCCCCTCGTACTCTACCCCATGTGCGATTCATACCCACCCCTCCCGTCTGAACTACTGTCTCTCCTGGTTGCTGAAGACCCCTTCCCCTCCCACCTTTTTTGGGGACCCGTTGTCTCCTGCAACATCCAGACACTGCTGCTCGAAACCCCCATTGCGCTGGCTGCTGTGTCGGCGCAGCAAGGTTGCCAACTCAACGAATAGACAAACCACCCAGAAGCGTACTCGAGTACTGTTCGTTTGTTGCTTGGACTTCGCCGCCACGGCCACATGGGCTGGTAGACCTTCGTCATCATGGGTCTTCTCAGCTTTCTTTCTTCGCGAAAATCGTTCGAAAGGGCGTCACGACCATCTTCCACCCTTCAAGGCCAGGCCTACCATGCTACGACGCCGTCGTCACCGCCTGTCCGAGGTACCTTATATCACTCTTCCCTACAGGCCTCGTTCTCATGTTGACTTATAATGACCAGGGACGTATCCAATGATCAGAAATAGAGCAGCAGCAGCATCCCGCGAGCGCCTGCAACGGCCTCGCCAGCAGCCCCAGCCCCAGCCACGCTTGCCATCCCTGGATAGTGATTCGGATGGTGGTGCACCCGCACCATTTGTGCCACGCTTTCGAGATGTTGACTTTGAGAGGCCAAGAACTGCCCCCAACGTCCCAGCAAGCCTGGCAAAGCCAAGTCTCCAAAGAAGGAGAAACTCTCTCATGAAAGCGCCCCCTGTATCTTTCCGGAAACCCAGAACGGACTCGACGTATTCAAACAAGACGCCCCTGATCAGCTCGAAACACTTGTCTGGTCCGTCACTGCACAACAATCTGCAAGCGCCATGTGCCCCCTTCTCTCGTGTTCGAACCAATTCTCTTCTCACCATGAACACGGGCAAGGGCTATGTTGACCTGGTAGACGCGCAGTCGCAGTATGTGCCTCTGCATTTTCAGACGAGGATCAAGGCCGAAGGTGCAAGAGACTACGGCGAGGATGTTGCCGACAGAAACCTCGGCGAGAATAGCTTCGATTTGACCTCACCACAGGCCCAAGCCTTCTATGCCCTGACAGGAACCAATCCGTGCGAGCCACCAGACAGCTACCCTCCGCCCATCTGGACGAGCACCTTTGGTGACAACGGACGACCTTTCCAGCCACAAGCGCCGTACAATTACCCTCGAAGCACCACTAGACGCTCATCTCACCATGACTTGGTCAATCCGCTCCTCCAGAATCCCCCTTTCCAATCCTCGTCAGAGTATCCAAGCACAAACGAGCTCTCCACTTCACGACTCAGCCTCCACATGTCACAGCCTAGCCGTGTGGATAGGAGGCAGTCTCTAAGCTCATACATTCCCTCTGCTCCAACATCGCCCTATACAGAAACGGCACCGAGACCCAAGAGCATGCACAAACCAACGCGAAGTGCTAACCAGCTTGTGAGCAAGGAGCAGCGTTCCAGTTTCCGCTCGTCGACAAGCAGCGGCCTGGGCATCTACTCTCATCTGCTGCCGCTGATGCAACCCGAACCACCAACCCTGTCTGCGCCTTTTGCACGAGATTCGGTCATGCTGGCGAAGACGAATTATTCTCTGCCGAGCAGCTCGAAGACGAGTAAAAAGACGCACCGTCGCAGGACGAACGACATGCGCTATTCTACTCGGGAGGTATTTCGACACGTCGACTACTCAGGGGATCGAGACGAATATCCCAGGCCCAGTGATGCCTCGCTCTTTGTCTCACCGCTGCGGTTGAACAACTCCCGAAACCACAAGACCGATCACGGATACGATTCGCAAGATGAAAGCGATGACTGGGTTGATCGTTATGACCTTCCAACCGCCGCCAACCCTCCGGTATCCTTGTCTCGTCAGTAACTCCCAGAATGCTGTTCCTGATCATAACGTTGACACGTCACAGAATACAAGCAACCCGTCCGCGCTCGGGAAAAAAGCATGGATGGCGGTTACCAGCGAGCGAAAAGTCTTGGCCCTCTTCATGGACGCATCAGGCTCGACGAAATCTATGAGCGCATCCCAGTCCGAACCAGCAGCCTCAACCAATGGTCGGTATCGTCCAACACGCCCACAATATCCAGCACAAGCTCGATACGCTACACGAGACCAATGTCTCGCCACACGCCGAACACGTCGATCGACCTGCCCGTCATATCACCGAAGAATGTGAGCCGCAGTCTCGTGTCTCGCGGCAGCAATCCTGACGACGTGAGCTCGTACCACACGGCCCTCAACAGCACGGCGCATACGCCCATTATATCGCCAGTGCGGGTCGACGCCAACTTTAACATTGACGACCACATTTCCTCGGACGACGACGTCGATGCCGATTCCTTCATCAGCCGGAAGGAAGACATGGGCGAGCGCGAACAGGGCCTTTTGTTCCGAAACACGGGGTACGGAGGCGACGGACTCCAGCTGCCTGGTCTCCTCGACAGCATCCCCGCGGCGCCGCCCGTTGCGCAGGCCGTGCACCCGATGCGCCACTCCCGCAGTGCGCCGCTCGCGGTCCTGACGGACATTAGCAGCGGTCGGAGACTGACGCTCGGCGCGAACATGCACGAGCAGGGATACGCCACGGACGACGCCGTCCGTGACGAGATGCCAGAAGATGCCAGACGAGCAGCCGGCGAGTCTGCCACGAGAAGACCCTTGCGCCCGGGACGACGAGGGATGAAGAGGATTTCCGCCCTGGGGGCCATAAACCAGGAGGAAAGTGCGCCGAAAGTGATCGGCTCGCCGATTGAGGAGGAAAAGGAGGAGAAGATAGACATCCGGGCTGCGGTGCGGCTGCGGAAGGAAAACAAGGCGAAAGAGCGCGCCGGAGGCAAGGACGCGCACGCGAGGGGACGCACGAGGACGAGGTCGTTGGCTCCCGTCGATGGACGCCTTGCAGGCAATGTGTAAGAGGGAATGACTGTGAGAATCTTCTTTGTGCAACGGTCCTGGTAGAAGGAACAGGTTTTGGGGACACGGTCAGGCATGAGATATCCTGGATGGGATGGTATACCCTGGAGTTGGACGGATGGACTGGGCCACGGACTCGGCCTGGTGCGGATCATGGGCTGGGAATAGAGAACAACCAACATGAGCACTGGAAGCAAGGTTGTTACGACGAAAGGCTTCGATGAGGATCCAATACGAATTGAATTTCGACTCTATGTGGTATCATGTCTATCGCGTCGC
>NW_009276966.1:32432-56571 GCF_000150675.1 Verticillium dahliae VdLs.17
GCCCACAAACTCCGCCAAGCGCCTTATCTGGCCCCTGGCGCGCATCTCCTCCAGCAGAGCCGTGACGTCTTTCACAGCCGGGTACGCCTCCAACGCCGGCAGCTTCGCAAGCTCCGTCTTCAACCCGGCGAGCACAGCCCCCGAAATCGCCCCGTCGCCCGCCACAGCGTCCAGCAGCGACAGGACCTGCGACAGGATCCGCAGGGAGTAGTAGCAAGCCTGCACCTGCGCCGCGAGATGGATCGTCGACCAAAGCGTCTCCCCCTCGGCCCGCGCCGCGAAGAACTCCCTGACCGCCGGCACGGCCTGCGCGTCGCGCCCCGCCTCGGCCGCGGCCGCGCCGTCGAGCCGCAGCGTCAGCGCCAGCAGCCCCGCCCCGCGTGCCGCCCGGTCTTCCTCTGCTTCTTCTGCTCCCCTCCGAAAGCGCCCCCGCATGCTGCAGCTGGCTGAGCAAGCGCCCGGCGCGGGACGGCGGGGTCGGCACACGGCCGGGATCTGCCTGCCGGCGTTCGAGGCCCGACTGCACGCGGCGGAACTCCCTGACCCGAGGCGGCGGCGAAGGGATGCGCCGCGCGCAGCAGGGCGTAGCCTAGGCGTCGCACGTCGAGGCTCGCTTCCCAGGCGCTCGGGCGCGCGGGACAGTCCATGAGGAGGGGCAGGAAGATGAGCGGCTCGCTGTGCGGCGCGCGGGGGCCTTCTTCGTCTTCGTCTTCGTCTTCGGGGATGCCGAGGCGGGAGCGCAGTGCTGGCGATTGAAGGACGAGCTCTGAGACGCGAGGGTCGAGAGGCGTGGCGAGGGCCGCGAAGGTTGCGGCGGCGGCGGTCGTCTCTGCGTCGTGGGCGCGGTACGGCCGCAGGAAGGTCTCGTAGGCGGCGTCCTCGGCCGCGTCGTCGCCCTCGGCCGCGGCCCGCTGCTGCGCGGCCTGGAGGAGCTGGGGCAGGGACTTGTAGGGGTCGCGGCTCAGCTCGTGGGCGAAACGCTGGATGCCTGCCGAGGTGGGGGGTAGGCGCAGGCGTTCGGCGATGGAGGCAGGGCTGTAGCGGGCGGCGATGAGGCCGCGATGGCCGTCGAGGGTGCCGGTGCGCAGGTCGTGGAAGAGGATGACGGCGCCGCGGGGACCGAGATCGTGGACGAGGAGGTCCGAGTCGGAGGTCAGGACGCAGCCGCCGTGGTGGAGGGCGTGGTCGGCGCAGTAGGCGTCTGCTTCGCCAGGCACGAGGCGGATGAGCGGTGCGTACTTTTCCGAGAGGCGCAGGCGTTCGAGGATGGCGGGGACGAGGAAAGGAGGGTGGTGAGGCGGTTCGCGACGGGCGTAGGTTGTGGGAAAGGGTGCCGGGATGAGCTCGTTTGACTCGGACAGCAGGTGAGAGGGGCAGGCTTTGGGGTTGCTGCTGTGGAGGTTCTGTAGGCGGGTTGAGGACTTGAGAAGGCGATCGAGGCGGACGGGGTGTTTGGAGGCGGGAAGGTAGCCGTCAAAGTAGATGGCCGTTCTGAACGAGTCAGCACAGGATCACGGAGCGTGTATGAGTTACGAAGGGCGAAGATATAGGAAAAGAAAAAAAGAAAAGGGGCTTACATTTTGGAGCCCTTGGACAGGGCATCCAGCCAGCTTATCGCGGCATCGCAGAGGAGCTTGTGAGAAACCTGGCCGGCTCTGTTGCTTGAGCACAGACTATGGATGTGATAGGCGAAGGAGGGACCATCAATGATGATCTTGATGCCGGTGAGAAGAGTGTCAACACCATATGGGCCGAGATGGGTGAAGAGGTGGGGGATTCCCATCTCACGCGTGATGACGAGGAGATGTGGGGGTGGATCATCAGAAAATTACTTCCATGTGATCTAGGCAGAAACTGAATGCTCCAGACATGACAGCAATGCAGTGGTTATTCTCATGATGAGAGGCAGAGATGGTGGTCTATGGTGTCTTGATGCAGATTGAGTTTGATTTGCTGCATAGGGATATGTATCTATAGAGTGAAGCATCTATAGAGTGAAGCCTGATGCATGTAATCGAGGAAGAGGCCCTCATAAATACCACAGTGCGCGTCAACCACGGCTCCCCACCCCTCCTGACGTCAGAAGCAGTAGCACAGTCTGCTCTGTCCTTCCCGGACACGGCCTCCCCACCCGGACCCTTCCTTCTCTTCTCTTCTCGTCGCAGCTCTCAAAATTTGTTTTCGTCCGTCCTCGCTTCGGAGCTCCCCTCCTTCACCCTCCTCCAGGCCCTCCGCCATCGCAACCACGCCCAAACTCAATTCACGATGCGTAGCACGTTGATCTTCGCGGGCAGCTCCTGCCCTGCGCTCACGGGTCAGATTTGCGAGAACCTGGGCATGCAGCCCGCCGAGGCGGAGCTCACCCAATTTTCCAATGTAAGCTGGCCGTTCCTGAGTCAAAGTTGAGCCGGAGCGTGAGCGGGCTGGCTTGGGTTGGCCTGGGCTGGGCCTTCACCTGACTGCCCTGCCCTGCTCTGCCTCTTCTGCGCCAGGGCAATCTCCTCGAACGCTCGTCCGTTTGAGTCTGCTTTTCCGAGTTGTCACGGCTTCTCGTTTGAGACTAACCATCCACCAAGGGCGAGACCAGCGTACGCATCCTCACCAGCGTGCGAGAGAAGGACGTCTTCATCGTTCAGTCTGGCAGTCCCAAGGTCAACGATACCATCATGGAGCTGCTCATCATGATCTCTGCATGCAAGGGCGGCTCGGCGAACAAGGTCACAGGTAGGCTCTTCCTCCTTGACCCGGTTCTGACTCGTTGGCGATCCAGGCCGTTGACCCTCCCTCGCTAGCTGTTCTTCCCTACTTCCCTTACAGTCGCCAGTCGAAAAAGAAGTCCCACCGCGGTGCCATTACGGCGCGCATGCTCGCCAATCTGTTGACCATGGCTGGTATCAAGCATGTCATCACCGTCGATCTGCACGCCACCCAGATGCAGGGCTTCTTCAAGTGCCCCGTCGACAATCTGCATGCCGAGCCCCTCATTGCTCGCTGGATCCGTCACAACGTCGCCAATTGGAAGGAGGCCGTTGTCGTGTCGAAGAACGCCGGTGGAACGAAGCGAGTGACATCGCTCGCTGACGCCTTGAAGCTCAACTTCGGCATGGTCACGACCGAGAAGAAGAAGCACCGGGGCGCCAACATGTCGGCTAGTGTCATCATGGGTCACCTCCACAGCTTCAACCGCGAGCCTGTGCTCGAGTCTTCTGCGACAAGTAAGCCTGCCGAGGCCAAGACTGACGTTCTCGAGGAGCCAGCCACGTCTGAACCTCAAAACGTCAGACGAAACCGAGTCCGCGCAAACACACAAGGCTCGCCGCAGCGCTCGAACGGCCCGCCGCTCCGCACCGTGGACGTCAACCGCGCGGTTCGTCCTTCCACGCCCACGAAGAACTCATCTGGCCAGCAGCAGGACGAAGACGAGAGCGATGCGCAGTACGATGACGGCCCAGCATATGAAGTAACGCAGGGTCGCCTCGTCCAGGGTCACATTGTTGATGACGACTATCCATCGCCCGCAACGTCGACCGCTGGTGGCAGCTCCCGCGAGGAGCCCGATCCCATGACCATGTCGCATGCCTCGTCCTTCTTCGCCCATCCTCCCAACCACGCCGAGCCCGCGCCTCATGCGCTGGGTGGTTCTGGCGACGCCGAGGCCGAATCGGACGAGGAGGAAGACACTCTCAAGGACCCCAAGGTCGAGCACATGATCACGCTTGTCGGCGACGTTAGGAACCGCACCGTCTTCATCGTTGATGACATGATCGACAAGCCCGGCTCGTGGATCGCTGCCGCCGAGACGGTCGTCAAGAAGGGCCACGCCAAGAAGGTGTACTGCATCGCCACCCATGGTGTCTTTGGCGGTGACTGCCTCGAGCAGATGCAGGCATGCGAGTGCATCGACACGATAGTTGTGACCAACAGCTTCCCCATCCAGGAGGAACGCGTCAAGAACATCAGCAAGCTTGTCGTCCTCGACCTGTCTTTCCTCCTCGCCGAGGCCATCCGCCGCAACCACTATGGCGAATCCATCTCGCCCCTCTACCAGCACATCCTGAACTGAGGAGCTTGTTTGCTTGCGCGAGGAGCTCGAAGAAAGTCTTGACAGGTATGACTGGAATACGGGGTTCGTTTGACTTGAATTTTCTAGGCGGCATCTAGCGAGGCGTACGGCAACGGCATGATTTTGGGCCCCCTTTTTTCTGTCGTGCGTTTTACGACGAGACAGACAAAAAAGGCAGAGCTCTAGAGCAATGATGATACCATCTGCTTTTTTCATTGCACGGGATGTGTGATGCCTCGTCTCCATCCTTCCCTCTTTCTTTCTTTTTCTCTCTGCCGTTGCAGAGTGTCTTCTTTGCGTACTTTCCCACCTTGGCGCATGCCACACCCAGCGGTTGCTTTCTTCGGAGAGCCGGGGCCCAGTTCATGCAGAACGGGTCCTGAACGGAACGTTGGAAGATCAACTCTTCGACCTCGAGGGCCCCCCTTTTTGCACGTCGGCTTTATTACGCTGTTTGGTCGATGGGCGGGGGGGGCGAGAGTAGTTCGGACATTGCTTGCATATCTGCGTGACGTGACTTGTTGTGTTCTTGACATTTTGACTTGACTTTTCGAACAAGCTGCATGATGAGCTGCGAGGGGAACATGACTTGATTGAGTTTAGCCAGGACACTTATCTTCCAAGTTGATCACTCAAAGCCATAATACAACCGTGACTTTCAACACAATATGCCCGCCGTCCCGTATGTGACAAATTGATCCTGGTAACCCACACGGCCTACATGCCACAATGATCGTGATCACGACGAGTTGGCCGCGGCCAACGTCTCCAGCTCCGCCCTCTCCACGCCGTGTATCTCGGCCAGCAACCTGCGGAACTCGCCGGCGTCGCTCTCCTTCCGAACAGTCTTAACATCCTGAAGGAGCTCCTCGCTCTCCGCTTCCCCAGCAGCAGCACCACCGCCGACGTTCCCCTTGCCGGCAGCGCGAATGAGCCGCCACGCTCGCCGGAATTCGTCCCGGATCGCGACGATTCCATTGTGCGTCACCGTCCGCGCGACGTTGTGGTCCAGCTCAAAGGGATCCTCAATGGCAAACAGATAGCGGTGGCGGACCTCCTTGACCTCGACGGGCTTGGCCTCGGCGGCGCTGGCGTTGGCGTGCGCGGCAGAGGGCGCGCCGGCCGCGGACTGCACGTTCTCGAGCACCGTCTTGGCGCCCGTCCAGCCCTTGGTCTGTTTGCTGAGCAGGCCGCGCGGGGTGCGCAGGCTCAGGACGTCGCGGCCCCAGTCGAAGCCGCGTGCCTTGGGGTTGGTCGACAGGGTGCCCGTGTGGGCGTAGTACTCGAAGAAGCCGCGCAGCAGGCGGCCGACCGAGTGGTCGTTGCCGTTGAGCTGGCGCGCGCGCGCGAGGCGCTGGATCTCGGCCTCGTCGCGCCAGAAGCCCACGAAGCGGCCGCGGCAGATGAGGCCGTCGGCGTCCGGGTAAGTGGACGGATCCTGCGGCGGCGGCGGCGGGCCGAGGTGCTGCAGGTTTGGGCAGACAAAGGGCTCGACGACGTTGACGAGGTAGTGCAGCATCATGAGCACGTACCCGTAGCTGCTGAGGGTGCCGCGGTAGGGGGTGTTGATGGCGCGAGACTTGGCCCAGTGCTTGACGAAGAGCACGAGCGTGCGCACACGCGGGTCCGTGTGAGAGTAGCAGCGGAGCAGGAGCGTGTTCTGGAGCGCGAGGTGGGCGGCAAAGTTGATGTCGCACTGGACGCCGACGCCCGACTTGGGGAACTCGAGGTTATCACGGTACCGGTCGCGGGGTTGGTTGGCTGTCAGCTTCGAAGGGTCAGATAGTGAGAGGATGACCTGGAGGACCTGCTGAGACTCGGGCGCCGCTAGGGCAAGCGTGCTCGTGTCGCCAGGCTGGCTCGTGCCGCCGCGGAGTAGTGCAACGTATTGCTTGATAACAGGCTCAAGATGGCTGTCGTATGCGTGATGCTCAAGGGCCCGCTCAAACTCAAACGCCAGTTGCAGGCTTTTGTGGCGACGTGCCACGGTTCCAAGGCTGATGGGGCCTGATGTAGCAGCGACAAATTCGCCAACTTGCTTTTGTACTTCAAAAGACCAAATGCCTTCGACGTAGTGCTTGATGACGAGCTCTTGGAATAAATCCTCGCCCTTCTCGGCAAGCAAGGCTGCAGGGCGCAAGTTTACGATGAGCTTCGTGACGCGTTCGTGGTAATCACTCGCTGATTCGAATTGGGTCTGCTGCAGTGTGACGAGCTGGATCGAGTTGAGCTTCTTGAGTCTATGCAGATACAGCTGTAGATGCTTGGCATGCTGGAGGGGATCACCTCCAGCCACCGGCTGATTCTGCAACTTCTTCCAGCCGAGCACACACACCTCCGCAGCCTTTTCGGCATCGGCAGACTTCTCCTGTGTCGTACGATGCTCCCAACCCATGGCAAGCATCTCACCTTCCACTTGCGTGAAGACACCCAGCAGCGAGTGTGAGCACTCGTTGTCGTTGTGGGGACCGAAAGTGAGCGATTGGTAGCCCTGGAGCCTGGCCTTGAGTGTCTGATCGAAGAGGCCTTCGACAAAGGCCTCGCAGACCCGCGTCAGGATCTCAAAGTCTTCTCTTGAAAAAGTGGTATAGTTTGACAGGGTAATGTCACGTCCATTGAGGCGTCTCAACGCACGCTTGGCATTGTTATAGTAAGAGGTGAGATTCTGCTTCTCAGTCTGACGGAGCTTCAAGCTCTGTGGCTGGTCCACGGAGGGCTTCAGGGCGGCATTTGGGTCGCCTGTTGACGCAGAAAGCTGTGACTGGGCAGCAACCGTGGGAGTCTTGGGCTGCTGCTCTTCATCTTGGTCCTGAACCGGTTCATCACCATCCTCGCCCTCGACTGCTCCGAAAGTGTCGTTGTCGATGCCCCTTTCCCACTTGTCTCGTTCCTCTAGTAGACCTGAGAGAAGTGATTCTGAGGGCTTGCTGCAGAGTTTGATGATAGGAACTCGTGTTCGGGTGAGGAGACGCGCTCCCAGGCCGGCATCGAGGAAAGCCTTTTCAATGAGGCGAGGGATCACCGAGTCCGCGCCGTCAGGCTGGGGCACAGAGAGTGGCGAGATGAGACCGAGGTCCATATCTGACGCTTTCGTGGCGAAGCCTGAGGAAAGGCTGCCGAAGCATTCCAATCCTATAGAGGAGGCTGGAAACCCCGTTCTGCCATTCGTCTGCTCTTCGTGCTGCACAATAACCTGCCGACAGATCTCTTGTATGCTGATGCGGAACGACTCTTTCTCCATGATGTCGTCCCGCTCGATCTCTGCGCCCGCGACCAGCGTCTCGCTCAGGCCATCGAGATAAGCCGACTGCAGCGCGAGCTCTTCAGCTGACAGAGGTGCGGCGTGGTGGTTTCCGTGGGGGTTGTACAGTCCATGAGAGCGTTGGGCGCCACGCGGTACATTGCCGTCTTGGCGGAAGCCGGGAGGGGCACTCGGGCCGGAGGGGCTGTGGTCCTGGTAGGAGTGTGACTGGTAGTGATGGGCTCCATATCGCTGTCCTCGTCCCTGGAAGTGACCCTGTCCCTGGCCGTGCTGATGCTGGTGCTGATTTTGATGATGGTGTTGTGGCCCTGCCCACTGGCCAGCACTGGCACCAGGGCGTTGCGTGTATGGCTGGCGTGGTGGCCCCTGACGATAGCCCTGTTCATTATGGTGGGCAGCGTACCCTTGATTCTGACCATAATTACGAGGAGGCACCGGCGCAGTGGGCCTCGTGTCGACAGGAATAGTCACCTGGGCATTCATTTGGCGACGCTGAGCCTGGTTCGGCCGCTTCCTCGCCATCTTGGGGGAGGTGGGCGACTGCAGGGAAGAAGGAGCAGGAGCATCATCTGTTGAGCCTTCGAGAAGGTCCCTGTGAGAGATGCTGTTGCCATTGCTTCCAGGCGTGTTCGTCAGGATTAACCCTCTCAGTCTGCTCTCGAGTTCGGGATCTTGACCCTGGCTCGAAGGTTGATAATGAGCCATGGCCGGTTGGGGGGTCCGTTGATCAATGCTTGAGGTCAGCCGATCCAGTGAGAAGGGAGCTTGTTATAGGAGAGTCTGTGCAGACTCAGGTCAAGGATCGATAGACTGATACTGGTGAGCACGGTTCCCCTTGGTGAAGCAATCATCCAAGAATCAGACGCATAGGGAAGGGAATGATGGCCTTGGTGAAGGATCTTCGGGATTCGATGGTGATCAGGAAGTGGCTCGCGAGCGCCCTTTTTGTCTGTTTCTGTAGAGTGGGTCGAATGGTTGCGCGAGACATGGGTGCCGTTCCCTTGATCGCTCGGTAATGAAGGAGGGCTGACGAAGACGATGGATTCCAACGATGCTCAGTAGCCGGGTAAGTATAATCTGGAAAAAAATCACGACCTGATGATGGGCCGTAGTTAGGTTGTTTTGCTTGTGAGACGAGTCGTACACGAACAGGTTAAGCAATCAGGGAAGGCACAAAATGGGGTTAGATGTGAAATACAGTGTGGAACCCACGGCTTCACAGCCTTGCCGGCTCTCCTGTCAATGGGCAAGAATGGAGGGGGCTCGCTGCTACAGGGCGTAAATACAGTGCGGGAGCAATTTTGGCGTAGGTATTGGAGCTTTTACCCCCGCATGTGAGAGGAGAGAGCTTCTCGAGCCTTGAGGTACCGACCCGGAACTCGTACCTAGGGGTTGATGCATTGAATCAACCGTCTCAAAGACTCTCAAGGCCAATTCGACAATTAAGGGCAATTGACCTTGCGCGTTGAAGTTTCTCTCCATTTTTCGAAAGGAAAGTATGGGGAACTACCCTACTAACTTGCCTCGAGGTGACTATGAGTAGCATCAGTGATACAACGGTAGCAGCCTTATGACGCAACACCTTACAAGGGAGCTTCAAGCCAGCAAGCTGTGATTGGATTCCAGGCCGTAGGTACACATTGTAGTCAACATTTGGGGGCTCTGCACAGTGCACTTGCATCCTCACACCACGACCAGAGGTCTCCACCTCGGCCTCCACCCAACTGACCTTCTTTTGCTCAGGCAGCACAAGCACAGGCCACTCCCCAGGCTGAGAGGTACCGACAAGGCAGGATCACCTCCCCTCCAGGTCAACGACAGACAGCTGCTTTCAATCTCGCCATCAGCGTCTTTGTCCCTCCACCCTCATTTCATCCACCTATCCTTTGACGACTTGTTTATCAAAGGGACTGGAAACGGCATTGTTTGTCGCTCTTTCTATCTTGATTTAGTAACCCAGGTCCCCGGCTCGAGCGACGCCGACGCTGCTCAGCGCCAGACCACACGCGACGCCTCCCAGAGATCTTGTCGAAACCAACAACTTCAAGCACTCGCCCGTGTGTTGATGCCGACAACCTGTCCCCTCGTGCATCTCGAAGCTTCAAATATACTTTGCGTTACTTGATATACAGCTCAAAGCCCACGCACTCGCCAAAATGAGCGCGCCACCCTCTGGTCTGCCCAATGGCCAGGCCCAGGACCAGAAGCCCAACCCGACGGGGCAGCAGCCGCGACCGGCCCCCATCAAGCGACGAGCCAAGGGCGACCCTCTCGTTGCGCGTAGACGACCGCAGCCCAAGTCCAATGCTCCGCGGCCGAAAGCTGCCGGCGCCGCTTCCTCGAGTCGCGCGACACCCCCCTCTGCGGCGCTGCGACCCGAGGTTCACACCGCCGGCCTACTGTCTCGCATCGCAAACAACCGAAGCAAAACGGCCGCGAACGGGGGTTGGACCGAGCCGCTGCCGCCAGGCGGTCGCGAGTGGAAGATTGTCACGACCAAGCGTGCCCTGATGGAAGGTACCCGTCACCACGTCATGAGGTTCTCGTCGTCCCGCATCGAAAAGGAGAAGCTACACATTGATCCCACGGACCAGAACGATTTCACGCGACCCGTGACCCTGCAGCGTCGCGACCCAAGACAGCCCGCTGCCGGACGCGAGGTGAAGCCCGAGGAGGAAGAGCCCGAACCTGAGCCCAACCCAGAGGACGAGAAAGAGGCTGAGAGGATTGCGCAGCTCAAGGCCGAGAAGGATGCCTGGAAGGCCATGGAGGCTGCCAAGAGTGCGCCGGCGATCAAGGACCCCAACGCCAGTACGCGTACCAAGCAGCCGAAGCAGGAGGACCGTGGTGTGCAGTTTCACCGCGCACCTCGTTCGGAGAAGGAACGCAAGCAGCAATCGTTGCGCTATGAGGAGGCGCTGCCCTGGCACATTGAGGACGCCGACGGAAAGCACGTGTGGGTTGGTTCGTACGTCGCCCCTCTGTCGGAGACAACAGTTTGTCTCGTGCCCACAACAGACGGCAAGTTTGCCATGACCCCGCTTGAGAAATGGTACAAGTTCCAGCCCAAGCCGAACTTCACCACGATGAGAATCGAAGAGGCCGAGGCCTTGATGAAGCAGCAGTCAGGCGTGTCTCGGTGGCACATGCAGGCGCAAGAGAAGAAGGCAGGACAGAAAGACCTCGAGGATTGGAGAAGGTTCAAGAACGGACCGTCGCGCATCAAGACGGAGAGCTCGACCTTCAGGGGCGTATCCAAGTCGGAAAAGATGGACCATGACGAGATTGATTTCGAAGGCGATGAGTTCCAAGACGACGACGAGGCGCCCAACTTTGAGCCCGACAATGACGAAGACCAGAAGGAGTCGGCAGAGCGCATCAAGCGCGAGCAGCTCGGCGCCAACGTCTTCGGAGAGGGCGACGAGGGTAAGGTAGACCAGGAAGAGCTCGAGACGAGGCTTCTCGAGGAGAGCAGGAAGAGGGAAGGCAAGACCATCAACAAAGCATTGGTCAAGCGAGAAAAGGAAACCATCTACAAGAAGGATTCGGACGATGAAGACGGCAATCGTTACTTCGGCCCCTCGGTAAGACTAGGTCCTCAACATTTGATGACCAGCATATTGACAGGCTTTCCAGGATGAAGAGGATTCGGATGACGAGAGCAAGGACGGAGAGGATGAGGCCAATAAGAAGGACGAAGACAAGGCCTCTAGCCAGGATCCTTCCGCGCAGAGTCAGGACGCCAACGGTGCCAAGGACAAGGACGCAAACTCCAAGGGCACCCTGACGCCTTCTGGCAAGCAGAAGGAAGCCGATGCTACCCGAAAGGGCAAGTCACTGAAGCGTCCTGGCTCACCGAACCTGTCGGAATCTAGTGAAACAGAGTCGACGCTGAGGAAGAAGAAGCTCAAGAAGAACGGGAGCTCTGTCCAGGTGAGCCGCTCAGGAACACCTCTGCCGTCGGGCCACAAACACAAGGTTGGAATGAGCTCGATGAGCGACGGCGAAGCCACCGGTGGAGAGATGTCCGATGGCCAACAGAGGAAGAAGAAGATCAAGCTTCTTGGTACGGGCGCCAGGGGCACGCCCACAGGCTCGCGTGCTGGCAGCCCAGCCCCTGCAGGCGCAGCAGGCAGTACGTTCAGACCTCTTGAAGAAAACATGGACCAAGCTGACAAGACATCCCAGGTGCATCCCCGACGAGCCCGAATCCGCGTGCCAGCTCACCCTCCCGATCCGGGCCCATTGAACCCTGGGAGGTCTTCGCGGCGCTGCCACCGCAGGGCATATCGTCAAAAGAACTCAACAGACGCTTCAACGAACGTATTGGTGATGGACCGGGCCAAACATCTAAAGCTGGATGGATCAACATCGTGAAGGATGTGGCTGTATTCGGCAGGGACAAGCTGCTGCGCCCCAAAGAAGGAGCCGCTCCGAAGCGAGACTAGTGAGGTTTGTTCACACGGGAACGATCTCTGGCGCCTTGGTTGTTTTTATGTATCACTTGCTTCCCTCAGGTACCCAAAGGTAGATACCAAGAAGGCCTATTCAGCAAAGACGATGGGCACTAGAACACAGCACAAGCTGCTAATATTGCATCAGAAAGCTGCGTAGCGTAACATAAATGGGTATTATGAGAACAACTCCAACCGTCCTTACTCATCCATCTGCCACGAGTAGTCCAGCCCTTTGTTCCTTTCTCGTCGGTTGATCGCCTTGAACCGTTCGCCCTCAAACCCATTACTCCTGTCCACACCATCCCACCTATAGCCAGGCCTGATGCCGTACCGATTGGGCGGTGCGCCACCGGTATAGACGGGTCTATTCTTCCCCTTCTTCCCCTTGCCGCCCGTCGTCGTCGTCGCCGTATCCGTCTGCATAAACTGCGCCATGGGATCGTTCCACCTCTCTTTCCCCTTCATCTCGCGGTTCATGTCCTCGTCATCGGCGCCTCGCGCAAACGCCATAGTCTTGGCCTCTTCGAGCGCCTCGCGCCGCGCATTGGCCGCCGCAGCCTGCACGTCGCCCTTTGGCGCAATCTTAGCCTGCCGCTCCTTCTCGCGCTCCTCGGCCTCGGCCGCCGCCCGCCGCGCCTCGGCCCGCCTCATCGACACGTCAACCCGCCGCCCCGTCGCGTCGCGGTACACCGTCTCCTCCTCGCGCCCGCCGGCCTTCATGCGCGCAAACTCGGCCTGCTCGGCAGCCTGCCGCCTGCGCAGCTGCGCGCTCACCGTCGCCGCCGACTGCAGCCCCGCGAGCGTGCCGTCGCTCATCTTGGCGACGCCCCGCGTCGTCGAATGTCGGGAGCGCGTCGTCGTCGCGCTGCGCTGCGAGCGTCTCGGCGGCGGCCGAGGCGAGGATCGCGTCTGCTGCCGCGGCGTCGGCGTCGGCGTCGGTGTCTGCGTTGGCTGGTGTGCTGGTGGGCGCGCCGGTGATGGATTTCCAGTTGGACTTTTTTGTGCGGCGAAACTCGGCGGAGGAGCCGTCTACTGTTGCTGGACCGTCCACATCGTCGTTGGCTGAGGCTTGTGGCTTGGCCCAGGAGGCGTCGTCGTCGTCGGCTATGATGAGGCCTTCGGCTGCTTGCTTGCGCTTGCGCTTCTTGGTTGGCTTTGGGTCGGCTACTAGGTAGTTTTTTGCGAGGTAGCTGGATAGGTCGGACGGCATGGTGATGGTATGCTTTCTGGGGCGGTTCGGGTTCGAAAGCGCTGAACCGTTGCTTGCAAATGGAGACTTTGCTGTCGAGGATCGATCTTCGAAGCTTGAGCTTGGAGTACCTCGTAGAAGCACTGCAGTGATGAAATGCAGGGACGGAAAGCCCCCACGTTTTGCATTTATCGGGGCGCTACGCAAGGCAGGCAGTTAAGCGATTCCGTAGTGGTGATGGCGCCCAAGCAATCCACATGTTCAATGACTTGGCTGGCCTCGCATTCACCAGACCACTGATGATGAAGCGGTTGTTCAAGACGGCCTTTCGATTCGACGACCCCTCTAGCGAGCGTCTTTAATTGTATTTGTTCGAGTAATTCCGGAGCCCACTTTCCGATATACCATCGCGTCCATCGACTGTTCAGCATCAACCTTTCTTTCCATCCCATGGCTTGAGCGAGGCCAGATCCCACGATCTATTCAACACTACCACTTGACCTGGATATTACATTCCTTTCTTCTGGCAACGAGCCAGCGTAGGCCATAGGTTGGGCCACCTCGCCAACCTCCGATTCCCTCGATGCAGTCCCCGGACCTGCAATCACCAAACCGAGATGTCTCGCCCTCCGAATCGATCCAGACCCTGCCAACAGCGGCCTCCGCTCTGAGGCTACCTAAGCGGCAGAACGCCTTTGATGGACACCCGCTCGCACAGAATGAAACGGGTCTGCCGTATCGGAGATCCAACCCATCGGCTGCCTCGCTCTTCGCCTCGACACAGACGCCACCAGGGTCGCGATCCGAGTCGCCCGTCGGACGGGGAGGCTCGCCAGCCAGGAACCTCTCGGGTCCCGTCTTCAGCGGATCCGGGGCCAGGTCGCTCATTGACAGCGCGGCAGACAGCCCGGGTGATCCGTTGAACCTGTTGCTCCAGTCCTACGTGCCCCACATCGCCATCTATACCTCGCAAGAGACGACCAACTTTGCGAACGAGAAGGGATTCAAAAACGGACTATGGGAGCTCTTGCGACCCTTTGGCGAGAGGGTGCAAGGTAAGATCACCATCAGGGACAGCAACGGCTCGAGCCGCGCGTGGGAGGACTACTCGATTCGCTTCGTGCCGTTCGGCGACAACATTGAGGCCCCGGATGCGACTGCGCCGACGACCGCGAATGGGCTTTCCGAGAGTGCGGCCAGAGAGAAGAAGAAGCTGGACGATGTCGAGGCCGTTGTCGAGCGCCACCTGCGCTACGCCGAGGACTCGCTCCTGAGCCTGCCCCATCACGGACACCTGACGAGGCAAGGGCTCGACATTGAAGCGACGTCGCCTTACTACTCGCTTTATCTGAGGAGGTTACTGTCCGGCATCCCCATCTCGCCGCACGAAACCTTCTCGCATCCCATTGCTTGCGTCATCGCTATCAGCTCGCGCAGCAAGTCCCCGATCGAGGAGCTAAGGACACTTTATAATGAGACGCGCGGCGGTGGCAAGCAGCTGCCGGGCTGGGTCGATGGTGACTACCTTCGGTACTATGTACTGGTTCACGACGAGGAGAACGACGATATCACAAGATCGATGGCGTTATTCGATCAGATGAAGCGCCACCTTGGTCTGCACTGCCACCTGTTGCGGCTCCGAAGCAGTCAGAGTGCAGAGACAGACGACGACAGCATACCGCTGCCGAGGAGCGACTGGATGACCGCCGAGGAGGAACTGGCAGACATCAAGAGGAGCGACGAGCAAGAAGACTTTGAGGACCCGACGAGGCACATCTTTGAGTCGGATGCTACTGCGATCCGGACATTTGTTCGTGAAATGGTCACACAGTCCATCATCCCCACGATGGAGCGTCACGTATCAGTCTGGAACGACCAGGTAGCGTCAAGGCGGCGCGGCATCGCAGGACGCTTCATGAACCTGTCTCGGAAGTGGGGAGGCTTCGGCGGCAGCTCAAGGACGTCAGTAGGTGGGAGCGGTAGTACGAGCAGCTTCGAGTCGCAGGGCTACTACCGACCTGATGCACCCGAAGCCATCATGCGCAAGCTGGCGGACTATGCCTTCATGCTGCGCGACTGGAAGCTGGCGCACTCGACCTATGACCTTCTGCGGTCCGACTTTAGCGACGCCAAGGCGTGGAAGTACCACGCCGCGACAAACGAGATGGCGGCCCTCAGTCTTCTGATCATGCCTCAGAGCATGTCGACCAAATCGCGCGCCGAGACTCTCGACCAGATGCTCGAGGCCGCCTTCTACTCCTACTCGACGCGATGCAGCGCGCCCTTTGGCGCTCTCCGGTCCCTCACCCTCGCGCTCGAGCTTCTTCGTCTCCGGGGCGGCAGCAGCATAGACGAGGCGGCGAAATGGGGCGCCAAGCTCCTCGACTCGGGCATCTCGGGACCCATTGGCGATGGTCTCCTCAAGGAGCGACTGGCCATATGCTACGCGTCCAAGACGGGCCTCGGCCCCGTGGGGTGGGGCAACCGCACGCGCAAGGCGGCCATCTGGGCCGTCCTCGCCGCCGAGGCGTGGCTCTTGCAGGGCAAATACATTCAGGCCCAGCGCAGCCTCAACGAGGCGCAACGGCTGTACTCTGAAGTGCCGAACCAGAATGGCGTCAGCAAGTTTGCGCTCGCGCAGGAATTCGTCCTGGGACTGCAGAGGCAGCTCGACACTAGGTTGGAGCCTGCCGACCCCGCTGGGCCGCATGGACAGGCGCCGGAGGACGAGGTCGAGGTCCTGGTGGATGAGGAGAGCGAGCCGCTGCAGCAGCAAGGGACCATGCGGGCCAAGCGTGGGAGCGTCATGGCGCGGCAGGGGGTTAATGTGCTGGCGAGCTTGGAGACGGCGCCGCTGCATGAGGTCGTCTCACCGAGCGAGAAGATGGAGGGAGATAAGTCGACCCAGGGGGGATTTGAGGGCGGATAGATGTACAGCATGGGGCCGGGGTACCCTGTCGAATACACTGTAATCTCTGGCATGATACCATTCTCGGCGGTTCACTGATGTGCGAATACTCAGATTCAGAGGTTCAGCTGGCAAGCCGTTCTGGATCCGGGTGCTGGCCATGTCTGGTCATGTGTGCTACTTGTTGAGCTCGGTGTGTTGTCCAAGCGGGCGTGTCTGTGAACCCTAAATTGAGTGACCAAGGGTTTTACGCAATCTGGATCCCCTGTCTTGAACCGAGGGTGAGACCGTGGCACTGGATCAAACAAATGATCCGCATTCTATGGTTCAAAGGTGTTGTGCCCCTTTGGAATGCTTCCCCGTGGCGGTGCTGGTCTAGGGCCATTGACCAGACATTTGGGTCGAGTACCAATGGACACGCTGCCCGCCCATACGCAGGGCACCATTACTAAACATGGTCAACATTCTGAAGGTTTGGTCACACAATGATGGTCGGTTCATATTTTACTCCTGAAACCCTGCAGAAGAGCCGTTACATGGAAAGGGATATCCACGGTCCAAAAAGTCAGTCTCAGGACGCAACCCTGATAATCACTTTACCCTTTGTCTTCCGGCTCTCGACCTTATCAAAAGCCTCCTGAAATTGTTCAAATGGGATAACGCTGTCAATCACCGGCCTCGCCCTGCCTGCTTCCACCAATTGGGCAATGTCACCCAGCTGCTCGCCCAAGCTCTCGACGATGAACCACTCCGCCTTCTCCAGCGTCTTGCTGTTCTGAGCCGGCTTGACGCTGTCTGGGTCGGCGCAGATGCTGAGGAAGGTCCCGCCGTTTTTGACCACGCTCCAGAGACCACCCATCGAGGCACCGCCGACGCAGTCCACAACGAGGTCAACCTCCCTGTCGGGGGATCCACCAACCCAGGCCTCGACGTGCGTCTTGGTATAATCTACGACGTCTGTCACACCGAAGCTCGTCATCAAGTCTGCCTTGGACCCCGAGCAGAGCGCCACAACCTTTCGCGCGCCGGCAAGAGCGGCAAACTGCACCGCCCACGTGCCAACGCTGGTGCCGGCGCCGGCAACAAAGACTGCGACGCCGCCGTTCCGGGCCCTGGCCTCGTCGTCTCCGAACACGGCAGCCTTGTCGAGAAGACCCTGTGTGAAGAGGGCCTGCCAGGCTGTGAGGGCTGAGAGCGGCGTAGCGGCGGCTTCCACCCAGGACAGACCGGCTGGTTTCAAGGCCATCTCCTCTTTCTTCACGACGGCGTACTCGCGACAGCCGCCGGGGCTCGTGGCCGAGATGCGTCCAAAGACGTCGTCGCCGGGGCGGAACCCCGATTCGGCGGCGGCCTCGACGACTGTGCCGGTGACGTCTTGGCCCGGCACCGGCTCCTTGTCGGCGGGGAAGAAATCGGGCATGGCGGCGACCCAGTGGAGCTCGCCCAGGCAAGGGGAGGTCGCGACGACTTTGATGAGCAGATCGGAGGGACCCTGAGGGCGGGGAATCGGACCCTCGGTCATGATGAGGTTGGTGCTGTGAGGGTTGGGTTGGTGGATGACCCTCATGGTCACGGGAAGGGGGTTTACGGGAGTAGCCATGATGCTGGTTCTGTTGGGCTTTGAGGCGACAAATGCGGTGTGATGTCTCGGGTCTTTGCCTCTTCAAATACGTGCCTTGCCCGGAGTTTTACACCGTCAGAGATCAATATCGTGAGTACATGCCTGGACTCGAAGGCATCAACAGCCCTCAGGAAGAGACGGAGCGGGGCGATGAGTTCAGCCGTCTGACGTGTGAGCAGTGTCGTTACTCAGCATCTTGAGGAGTTCCGCTCCGGATGGGGTTTTCCGTTGATTACGTCCTCAAGAGAACCTCTTTCATAGGCATTGTGATTTGCAGTTGGAGTTTGGCTGTCCTCAGGCGAAAATGCATCGTCTAAAAGCGGATGCTGCCTGTTGCTTGCTTCCATGTCACATGTTATCTTGTCCACTATCGTCATGGTCAGCTCCTGGGAGTTCAGTAGATGCAGCTCATCAATGCAAGCCAATGAATAAGGCTCTGAATTTGCTTGACACATAGCGAAGGAGAGCATTAACTGCCATGTAACAGGATCTGCCCTCAATACGACATGCCCTTGAAATCTCTTGACATTACCTTACATCAACATGACATTTCAATAACATGATATGTCAAGCACACAACAGATTAAGAACAAAACATGCACTCGACACGCATTGATATTATACAACATTAACATAATAAATCCTCTCTTGAAAGGCAAAGCAAGCAAATCGACTCGGGGCAAGATGTAGGCACGTTGTTCCTTTAGCTCGGCATTCCACAGAATCCTCGGAATGAATAGGGCATAAGTAAATCCTCTGCTTGCATTGTATCTCAATATGTATGTGATAGTCCCCCGATCTGCGATACACTTGGGCACGCCCGTCCCAGAAGACAGCCCTGAGGCCTGCACGCAGATTTCGATAGACCCTTCGAGATCATCCTGTCCACTCACTAGAGAGAGTCCCCAGCCTCATGTACTACGCATTGAGGAACTGGACACCGAATAATCTTGGAGCGGAACGAAGGACTCCTACCAGCTGTGTACACGGCAGATGGCAGAGGTTGCCGGTGGGGGCGATTTGTGCCTTGCATGAGGATGTCCCGGCTTCACATCATCATCATCATAATCTCAATGGCTGTGAGCGTGTGGAAATGCCCTGCATAACCTTAAATCAGAAGTACTTGGCAAAATTTCTCGCTGATGTTCAACGATTTGTGGTTAACTAGACGAAAGCCTTCTTGGCAGAATCAAGGGTTCTCAGTGACTTAGAGGGCCAAGTTCTGCTGGGTAAAGTTTTACTGGGTAGGATGACATTGAACTGGTAAGCGGCGAATCTCGACCTAACGCGCAGGCATGTAGGTGAGTTGATGTATGTGTATTGTTATGAATTCTTTGCTAACACTGCCTTAGTTTCCTGATTGCCTGATTTCCCGCTCCCGCATTCTTTCGGGCGGTGGCTTTCTGGATCAACCCACTGACATAGCGTCAACTTTGAAGCTCCTCATCTCACTAGATATGAGACTAAGTACGTCAAGATACCTTGCTGACCACCAGGATAATCACTGACAAGCTGCAGTGTGGCGAAACCCTTGGGAGAAAATTCAAGACATTGGGTGGCGACGATGATACTGTTGCGGAACCCGGAAAGCCGCCAAAGGGTCGGCCGGCGAGCCACGCATCTTACGGCTGATCCGAGAAAAAGAAATAGCCAGGCTTCGTCATGTTCCTATGACTATCGACCGTACGAGGCATTGGTGTTGGCAAAATCCTGTTGGCTCTGCTAAAACTGCGTTCTTGCAATCATCATTTCTAGCGGTTTACACGACTTGGTCAGGCTTTGCGTTGAGTGAAGTACCTAGCCGTAATAAGGCTTCTACCCGGCCTCGTTGAAACAGGAAGAGATTAACATGATGAACGTACATCGGAAAATGAGCTGCAGATATACTTTTCAGTTCCGTTTCCAAGGCCCCCGATTTTAGGCACCTCCTGGCTTCCATAGCCAAGCTGCTAACTGTCATGCTTGAAAGATATGAAATGACCAGCAGATAAATGCCACGGCAGGCAGTCTTATTAATCCATTACCTGTCTAAATCGTCTCACCCCTATCATGATGCTTGAGAGCTAGCGCAGCCGGATCCCAAGAGACAGTTCAGATTCCCGACTACCAAAGTCTCGACGCCCGTGGTTTCAACCAAGACATTCGATCCCTACACGATTCCTCACGTGCCAGATACAAAACTGTGGAGTTCTAGGCCGGGTGCCGGTCCGAACTGTATTGATGAATGTGTTGGCAGTGACTCCGGCATTTTTTCGCCATTCACATGAGCTCCGTGAATCTCGAAACACTGGTGATGGACGACGCCCTTCGCTTGAAGTGACGACGTGACGGAGACTTGCGGCATTACCTCGGTCACGTAGTCGTTCGGACCGAGATCTGGGACGACGAGAGAACCTAAAATCTCATCTGCTTGTCATCGTGGGGAGGGTTGCTGGACGTAGTCTGGAACAGGAAATCTATACCTCTTGAAGCTCGAAAGATCTGGCTTCAGAGCCTTTCGCCACGGCTCTGGTATGCGTACCGTGGCGAACATTGCTGTTGCGGCTGCCTTCGGTGTCTCGTTCCCTTGGTTCTCTTTGCGTCATGAGTCCATGGCCTTAGCCAAGTTGCCAGCTCCGAACCGTACAATCCAAGAGGAGATGGAAGCGGCTGGCTTTTGAGCCACGGAGGCTACTCGTGATATCATCTAGATATTCTCTAGCCACACCGCAAGCAGTCGGTGTGCCCTGTTCGTTACCGGCCTTCCACCTTCGATTATACATAACGATGTCCCTGCTGTTGTGCCCTCGATCCTACCACCGTCGCCTTTTCACTAGATTCTCTACTCGGGAAATACTCGACAGAGAGCCAACGACCCTACAACACAGCCATCACTGCGCATACAATACATGGTCTTGAATCGAACTCTTATCCTTTCCGAAAACACTCGGGAACCGCCGGACCATGACTTTCTCATGTGGCATCGACTTTTCCAAGCCAGCCGACAAGGGCGAGCTCGAAGACGTCTTTGCAGAGACCATCGGACAATGGGACAAGACGGTACGAAAAGCCGTCGGGTATCCGCGCAACTGGATCAGACACCCCAAGATCCAGGAGCTCATGAAGACAGCCGGCGACTACGGAGTGCACAACGTCGGCAACTGGGCCGAGGGAGGGCGTTTCGCGCCCGAGGCCTTCTGCTACGAGTTCGAAGTCATGCTGTTCTTCATGGAGCTCTTCCACTGCGCCGGCGGCGAGGACAGGTACTGGGGCTACATCGACGCCAGCGGCAGCAGCGGGAACATCTGGGCGGCGACGGTGGGCAAGGCGGTGCTGCGCAAGGCCGGCGGCCGGGATCCGGTCATGCTCTTCAGCAAGGCGGCCCACTACTCGTTTGACACGGCCGTGCTGCAGAACGGGCTGCGCGCGCAGACGATTGACGAGAAGGACGACGGCTCGATCGACATGGCGGCGCTCCGGGAGGCGTTTGAGAAGCATGACGACCGCCCGATATGGATGGGCATCCTCTGCGGAGGGACCGTCAAGGAGGGGCGCGATAATATCCGGCAGATCCTCGAGCTCGCCCGGGACTCGGGGCGGCCGCGCAGCGACTTCTTCTTCCACGTCGATGGCGCGTTCAGCGCAGTGCCTCTCGCGCTGATGAGTGATGCCGATGACGCTGATATCGTTCCGAGCTTTGGGCTTGACGTCGACGGGTTCGGCATCGACACCCTCAACGTGTCGACGCACAAGTTCATCGGCACGCTGGACACGGGGGGCATGATCCTGATGCGCAGAGAGCACAGTGAGGCCGTCGCCGTCAATGTCGAGTACATCCAGTCGGTCCACAAGACGCAGATCGGGTCGAGGAACGCGAGGGCCATCCTCGAATGTTGGATGCTGATCAAGTACGTCGGACGGGATACGTTTACCGAATGGGCCTTTGCGTGCGCCCAGAGGGCCCGTAAGTTGAAGAAGGAAATGGCAACAGTCGGGGCTGAGGACATTCTTCTGAACCACAACGCGATGACTGTGTACTGCAAAGAGTTTTCGCCCCAAGTGTCGAAGGAGTTTTATCTGGCGCCCCAAAAGGGCTACGTACATGCCATCATCACACCGCACACATTACATCCTTCTGAATTGGGGACAAACAGAGAGGGGGAGCCCTTTGAGGGGTTCGACACGGCGAACCGGTTTGTGGAGGCTGTCGGTGAGGCGATGGACCACGGAGCGAGACGTGAAAGTGTATATACGAAGCGTTGACAACGGTCAACGACACTGTTTCACATGGCCATAGGAAAGCGGCGATGACTTGATGGATTAGGAAGGCTGTGTAACATGAGATTAGCGCTATCATATAGTCCGAGGAGATGTCTCGTCCAGGGTGGTACTTGTTCTAGAGGTCCATTGGTGGGAATGTACTATACCTAGGTACCTTGCCTTAGCCAGCATTGTACCTTAGCCAGCATTGTCTAGAGTAGGCATACATGTCAGAGCATGTGAGTGTGCATAGGAACATGGCTGCCCCAGGCAGAGGCTGTCGATGTGCCTCATGGCGATCAAGGTGAGTCCGTGCTTGTCATCAGACGAGGCTGCCATCGGCCCGCACAAGGCAGATAAGCGAGCACGAGGCTACTGTAGGCGCCATCACATGTGCGGTGGCAGGCACTTACCTACCTAGATGGCAGGCACCTACCTACCTAGGTAGATGGTAGATGGTAGGCAGGCACAGGGCACCGTCACTGCGTCTTTCAACTGCCACCCCCACCACACCCAACTTCGCGACCTACAACTACAGTCAGGGCATGGCCTTGCCTCTATGTTGAACAGCTTTTGTCCTTTGTCCTCGAAAACGACATCGTATGTCTGTTGCCCTCCAAGTCAGCCATTTCAAGGACTGACCAGACATTCCTGACGTCATCACCAAACAAAACAAACAACACATTTTCGACCTTGGACCTTGAGCCTTGAGCCTTGAGCTTTGATCCTCCTTCTCTACCTCAGCCAACAATCGTTGCCATCATCAAGACTACATGCCCGCCATGGGTGACCTCGCCGAGTACCTCACGTCAAACGACCCCTCCTTCCGAAAAGCCCGTCTTCCAGCCCTCTACTCCGACTTTCGCTCCCAGCGCACCCTCAACCCAGACGGCTACACCGCCAACCTCTCGGCCTGGCGCGCCGCCCTCGCCCGCCTCGCCTGGGACGCCCAGCTCCCCGACCCCGCCACCTCTACCACCCCGCCGCGCCTCCTCCTAACCGTCGACGACTCGCTCCCCGCCCATCTCCAGAGCCGCCAGTTCGGCCGCCCGCTGGCCCTCGGCACCGTGGTCCGCGAGGCCCTCGAAAAAGGCGACCTCGTGCCCGTGCCCGACTTTCTCGCGCGAAAAGAGACCATCTACGCCAAGACGGCCGGCTGGGGCGCCGTGCCCTGGAGCGTCGCCTCCTGGGCCGCACGGCAGCTGGGGTTCGGCAGCGGCGGCGGCACGTCGACGGCCGAGGACAAGATGCCCAAGGGCACGTACGTCGTGCTGCCGAACCTCGAAAAGGCGGGGGGTCTCGTGGCCGAACAGGCGGCCGCGCGGGCGAGCGACACGCGCTTCGAGCGGACGTTTACGCGGCGCCACTTCGAGCGGGCGTGCGTAGCCGACCTGGCCGTCGCGGGGCAGAAGGACAGGGCGCTCGCGGGGCGCGACGTCGACGTGCTGCTGCGCTTCCTCGCCCGGGACAAGGGCCTCGTGGCGAGCGACGGCCAGACGGTGCGCATCCGCGTCGAGGGCGAGGACGCCGCCGTCACGGAGGAGGACGCCGCCGTCGCGCAGCTCAAGGAGCTCGTCGAGGACCTCAAGCACCAGACGACGCTGTTGGCGGCGCGCGTCGACACGCTGGCGGCCGACGCCAAGGCGGCTGTCGGCAAGAGGAACAACGCCGCCGCCATGCGGCTGCTGCGCGAGAAGAAGACGGCCGAGGCGACGCTGGGCAAGCGCGGCGCGGCGCTGCTGCAGATGGAGGAGATTGCCGCGAGGATACAGCAGGCGCGGGACCAGGTCCAGTTCGTCAAGGTCATGGAGGGCAGCGCCGGCGTGCTGAAGCAGCTGAATGCCGAGGTTGGCGGCGTTGAGCGCGTCGAGGGTGTCGTCGACGCGCTGCGGGAGCAGATGGCCGACACGGACGAGGTCGGCAGGATACTTGCGAGCGCTGGCGAGGTCGAGGTCATCGACGACGGCGAGATTGACGACGAGCTCCGCGCGCTGGAGAAGGCTGAGGAGGACAGGGTCGAAGCGGAGAAGCAGGCCGAGAGGGACGCTCAACAGGCCAAGGAGGCCGAAGCCACGAGGAAGCGCCTCGAGGAGGCCGGTTCTGTGCCGGAGACGGAGGCGGAGAGCGAGGCAGCGGCCAAGACGGCTGAGCAACTCGAGCGTATGTCGCTGGATGAGCGTCCGCAGCCTCAGGCCGCGTCTTGAATACGTATGTATAGCTACGGGTCGTCACATTTCAGGGGAAATTCTTGTTTAACAGGGCGTCATGTGGTTCATATGGGTATTTTGTTTGGCTTGGAACAGCAGATGGAATATGTACATCCTCCCGAAAGCAATGACTAGCCCTGTTGGTTTCTTGTACGCCCCCCCCCCCCCCAAATGCAATTCCTCAATCATAATT
>NW_009276966.1:58189-64435 GCF_000150675.1 Verticillium dahliae VdLs.17
TGGGGGCGGGGGGAGGGGGCGTTGCTGCTGACTGCCGACGACGCAGGCAGGGGTTCTGGGTGGGCGCACTGCACGGCATGTGGCGATGATGGCGGCGGATTTTCTTTCATGGAGAGTCGCGTCTTGGTGGTTTGGCAGCGCGTCCCTTGTCTGAGGACTTGCAGGGGTGTGCCGCCTAGAGTGGAGTCGATGGTGTGGGATGAAGGGCATTGGTGTTAATTGATCCACGTGACAGCGCGTCTCGAAGCGCGTTTCTCCCGTATGCCTCTATCCACAGCACCAGCCGCCCCTTCTACCTGCTCGCCGTTGGCCTCAAAATCACGGCTTGATGTGAGGGACTCATTTTTGCTTGGCACTATCGTCCTGTCGTTCGATTGGCCCTCAGCTGCTACCATGATGGAGGAGTACACGAAATACCTGGCGGACCGCCTCTTCACTGAGGATAAGATGGTCACCTATCGAACTCTCAGCCGTGCTCTCAAGGTCCACGTCAACACCGCCAAGGGGTGAGTGAGCTCTGTGTCTCGTGGAAAGCTTGCCACAAATTTCTGACAGTAGTAGAATGCTTTACGAATTTCACAAGTCGCAGAATGCGACGACGCCTGGCAAGGTCCATGCCACGTATCTGGTCTACGGCACCAAGTCAGCAGGTGTCCAGGAGGATGGCGACCACGAGATGACCAGCTCACCGCCAGAAATGGATGCCATGGGAGACGACGTTCCCACGCACACATTGACCCTGGTCCACGAGGACCGTCTCACTGGTGCGCCTCACTGCTCACGTTGCGCTGTTCTGCTGCTGACACGGCTCAGATGTCTTGGCCACGTACGAGGAAGTGACCTCTTTCCAGGTGTACAGCCTGGCCCCCTTCCCCAACAAGGTAAACAAGTCATTATGACGCTCAATTCACCATGTTCGATTGGCAGTTTCTGACCTATCCTAGGAATACCAGCTTCTGTCCGACGTGACGCGTGAGCTGTTGCAATACTCTTACGAGGACCCCGTCGCCATGGCCTCTACGTACGGCTCCGTCACGAATCCAAACATGAAGAGGCGCGAGCGCAAGAGCAGGCCGCAGGCCCAGCCGGCGCCAAAGCCCGCCGAGAAGAAAGCCCCAGCGGCGGCGGCGGCGCCCAGCCCGGCGCCCGAGGTCAAGGAGGAGACCAAGCCGGCGGCGGCCAGAGACATGTTTGCCAAAAAGGCGGGCGCAGGTGCCGCGGCGCCGGCCAAGGCTGCGCCTTCGCTTAAGCGCGGCGGCTCGTCGGGCATCATGTCTGCATTTTCCAAAAGCGGCGGCCAAGGCCTCGAAGGGAGGCTCCAAGCCGTCGTCCAACGCGTCCACGCCCAAACCGGTCGACTCGCCCGCGCTGTCGGATGACGGCGAAGACGACGAAGACCCGCTGCCTGCGCCGAAGAGGGCTGCTGCAGAAGGGGGCCGCAAATCTCGACAGGACCGCGAGGCGGCCCTCCGGCAGATGATGGAGGAGAGCGAGGACGAGCCAGAGGACGAGGAGGACAAGGATGAGGAGGAGGAGGAAGCGGCGGCAGACGAGCCGATGGAGGACGTGCACGAGCCAGCGCTCGACAGGAAGACTGACATCCCGGCCAGGCAATCTGAAGAGGTCGTGGCGAGCACAGGCGACGGGCGGCGTCGCGGCAAGCGGCGCGTCATGAAAAAGACACAGACGGTGGACAAGGAGGGTTATTTCGGTGAGTTCTCGCGTGCAGCCGGGGCATGGACCGATGCTGACCAAGACAGTCACGACGCAAGAAGAAGCCTGGGAGTCATTCTCGGAAGACGAGCCCGCGCCTCGAGCGCCTGCACTCGCCAAGGTGGCTGCGGCGCCGAGCTCTGGGACGCAGCCCAAGGCGAAGAAGGCAGCGCCCAAGGGCCAGGGCAACATTATGTCTTTCTTTTCAAAGAAGTGAAGGGTCAGCATTGTTGGCACCCGGAGCAGACACGTCGACACGACAAGATGGATTCCATGGCGCCCACGACGCGCAGCCGAGAGGGGGAACAAAGTTTGGCATGGCGGGCTGGACATGGTCGAATGCTACATGGACACTCGCTGTCTTTATTGCGCCCAATTTCTGCATCTCTCGTGCCGGAGCTGTTGACAGGCACGGGCGACAACGTGTCGATCAGGCGTGCTCAAAAAGGTTTGGACGAACGGAGGCTTCTTGGGAGAGCACCATGTTACATTCGAATAAGATCAAGCAATGAGCCACGGCAATTCCCGGCGGCAGGGTATGATTCGGTGCTCCCTGTGAAGTCTCGGCCCTGACCGCGAAATGATGTTGCCGCTTATATATCGGCCATGGCATTCACAGGACTGGACGGCTTTGGATTGATTCATGCAGAGATGAGATGCGGTGCCGATGAGATGGTGGACGTGCATGGTGGATGTACCGACCTTGGATGTATTCGTACAGATGGTGCAGATGGGCCTGTACTACATGTACCTGTCCTACATGTACATAGCACAAGTACGGTACCTTACCGCAGGTGCTCAACCACGACCGAGGCCCCTGTAAATCAGCCCCTAAACGTGCCAAGTAGCGCGTCCCCCAGACCCGCAGCGGGGTGTGTCCCTGTCACGCGTGCCCCGAGCCTACCCACTGTACCAACCTACATGCACGTGCACATTGCCTGGCATTGATCAGGTACATTTTTGGTAAATGTTTACATAGTACATGGATAAGCTTTCTGGATAGGGTAGTAGAGGTTTAAAGTTGGTGTGCTTTTTCTTTTTCTACATCCTATGTACTATGTACTATGTACATGTACTATGTACATGTACTATGTACGAACAGGTACCTAGGGACCTGGAAACCCGGTCAAGCTTTGGCGGCCCCACTGAACCCAAGGTAGGTACATGCCATGTATCCAGGCAAGCCAGGGAGGACAATGCATGCTGTGGACCATGTGCATGGTTCACCGTCGACGTAGCTTCTGTTCGGCCAACTACCTCGACACCAACAACATGCTTTCGACAACCGCGTCGGCTCATTTCCATGCCACCACGACAGCGACAGCGCACTGCTTTCGCACATACATAAACCCAACACTGGTCATTCATCATACCCGCCATCGTCTTCTCATGTTCTATTCACCACGCTCCTTTACTTGCCTTGGTCGCACCGTCTGATAGCAGCACAATGCTTCTCCCCAACTCCCTCGATACCCTCCTGCCCCTGGTCGGCCTCTGGGTCGCCCAGGCGTCCGCTGGGCTTGCATCCCCCACCGGTAAGTCGTCGCCAGGTCTCTTCGACCGGCAGATGGCCTGTCCCAACTATGCCCAATACTCTACCTTTGCCCAGTAAGTACTCTCTGCACACGCCGCGGCCACATGATCCTCCCACCTGGGACTGGACTCACAATGCGTCGCACAGTCGCCCCTTTAGCGAAGGCCCCCTCGCGCTGCCGTACCAGCGACCCGATGCTCGATGCCGGACCTTCCAGTCTGACGAGGTGGAGCGCGTGATCAAGGACGTCACCTCGCGCATGAAGGACCCTGATCTGGCCAGACTCTTCGAGAACGCATTCCCCTCGACCACCGACACGACCATCAAGTTCCACACAGACGGCACCGATGCTAGCGTCGTTAAGCACCCGGCACGGGGTCTTGATGGGGACGGGAAATGGCAGGGCCCTCAGTCCTTCATCGTGACGGGCGACATCACGGCCGAGTGGTTGCGCGACTCGGCGAACCAGCTGACGCCCTACCAGCCCCTCGCCAAAAAGGACCCCGCCATCTTCAACCTCATCCTGGGCGCCATCAACACGCAGGCCGAGTACGTCATCGAGTCGCCCTACTGCAACGCCTTCCAGCCGCCGCCCATCAGCAACCTGCCGCCGGCCGTCAACGGGGAGCAGGCCGATGTCGTCCACCCGCTCTACGAGGCCGCCTCGGTCTTTGAGTGCAAGTACGAGCTCGACTCTCTGGCGCACTTCCTCGCCCTGACCAACCGCTTCCACAACAACACGGGGTCGACCAAGTTCCTCACCGACAGGTGGTACACGGCCCTCGACACGATCCTCACCGTGCTGGAGCAGCAGTCGCGCTCGACCTTTGACCCCCAGACGGGCACCTTCGTGCGCAACGAGTACACCTTCCAGCGCAAGACGGACACGAGCACCGAGACGCTGAACAACAAGGGCGTCGGCAACCCGCTGAACTGGGACACGGGCCTCGTGCGGTCGGCCTTCCGCCCCAGCGACGACGCGACCATTCTCGGCTTCTTCATCCCCGCCAACGCCATGATGTCCGTCGAGCTCAACCGCACGGCCTCCATCCTGCACGCGTCCGGCAAGAAGGAACTCGGCGACACCCTGCAGGAGTGGAGCAAGAGGATCGCCGACGGCATCTGGAAACACGGCGTCGTCACCCACCGCAAGTACGGCTGCGTGTTCGCCTACGAGGTCGACGGCTACGGCTCGCAGATCATCATGGACGACGCCAACTACCCCTCGCTCCTGGCGCTGCCCCTCATGGGCTTCACCGAGACGACCAACCGCGTGTACAACAACACGAGGAGGATGCTGCTGGAGAAGGCGGGCAACCCCTACTACCTCAAGGGGCGCGTCTTCGAGGGCATCGGCGGACCCCACGTCGGCCTGTCCAACGCCTGGCCCATGAGCCTGATGATCCAGGCGCAGACGTCCGACGATGACGCCGAGATTACAAAGTCTCTGCAGCTCGTTCTGCAGTCGGCCTCGCTCGGCCTCGTGCACGAGAGCGTTGATGTCAACTTTATCACATCCTACACGCGTACGTTGACACCCTTTTTTTTTTTTGTTCTGACTTTTGTGTGGAGACTGACAAGCACTTCCAGGGAGCTGGTTTGCCTGGGCGAACGGCGTGTTTGCCGACACCATCCTCGACATTGCGAAGCGCAAGCCGCACCTCATCTTCAAGGATTCCACGTCTTACGAGATGTGAGATGTGGTCGCTCTGGTGTCGCTGCGCGGGGGACGGACGCTTTTCTCGTGGGATGGACGGTGCGGGGAGGCTGTCGGCGAAGTGATACCCTAACATTCAGCACTGATACTTTTTAATGATCAATTGGACATTCGCCTCGAGGTCAGTCTGGATTCGCCCTGCGCTATGGATGCAGCTCGCTTGAAGAGCACGTTTTGCACATGACTGCGTGGATGAGATGGAAGGCATGCCATTCGTGAGTTGGCTGATGCTGGCGGACCGCAAGCTGTGACCACCTGCTGCTATGATGCTGTCCAGTTTTCTTGTGAAGACTTGCGTGAGAATCAACACCGAGATCCTATGGATCCTTGAAAAGCCACGCCATGGAGCTTCTTAGGGGTTTGGTGCCACGGCACTCGCAACTAGGAGCATCAGAACGCCAATACCAGCAGACTTCAAGATCTCTCTTCAGCTCCCCTTAGGCTTACAACACAAGGCAGTATGCAGGCTGGCCATGTCTGAGGAAACATGGCTTATCATTTCTCAATGTACGTCGCATCAACCCTGCGTCCAGCCACAAACTTGCCCTGTTGCACATCCCTCACGGCATGGCTCAGCCTCCTGACCCCCTCGACAACGTCCTCAACCTCCTCCCACGAGAAGCAGATGCGGACCTCCCTCTCGAACCGAGCGCCATCTTCATCCCCCGCGACCTCAAACCTTTCCCCGGCACCAACAGTGACACCAAGCTCCCTGCCCCTGTCCGCGACGTCCGCCCCCCTGACGCCCTCAGGCAGAGTCAGCCACACAAAATACCCCCCATACACCTCGGCCCCGGCAAGGCTCGACCTCCTCACGGCAACGCCCAGCGGCACAAGGAGCGCCTCCACCGCCTCGAGCACCCGCCGATGCCGCTCCCGCAGCTGCGGGATCGACTCCTCGACGAGCCGCCGCTCGAGCTCGCCCGACCGCAGGAGCTCCCACACCATGACGGCCGCCAGCTGGCTCGGCGCGCCGCCGCTGCAGCTCGCCCCCGTCTGGCTCAGCCCGTACGCGAACGCCGGCGTGGCCGCCACCCAGCCCGTGCGCACGCCCGGCGCCACAATCTTGGAGAAGGACCCGTTCGAGACGGCGTGGCCGAAGGGGGCCTGGCCCGGGAGCGCGGCGTCGACGTCCGACAGGCGCGGCAGGCGCAGGAGCGGATCGCGCGGCGGGAACGGCGCGGGCGCAGAGGCGGTGCCATGCGGCGGCACCGGCAGGTGCCGTGTCCATCGGGGGACGACGTATAACAGCGGGATAAGGGGAACAAGATTGACGCCCACG
>NW_009276966.1:64535-76419 GCF_000150675.1 Verticillium dahliae VdLs.17
TTTCTTGTTATATCTCCCACCGGGTCCCCGTCGGACACTTGGACCCAGTACTAGAACCTTCCTTCATCGATGAGGAGCGCGTCGTGCGCGCGCGCCAGCCGGACGAGGGCCTCGCGCCGCCGCAGCGGCAGCGTCTTGCCGGAGGGGTTGGCGCACGTGGGCACGAGGTAGATGACGTGTCTGTAGAGTTTGCGGTGCGCGCCCTTCTTCAGGTCCTCGGGCTGGATGGGGGCGTGTTAGAAGCTCCGTGGCGGCTGACTGACCACAAAGAAGAGGGGGATGAGGCGTGGCTGACCTTGGCGCCTCGGCCGTCGCGCTCCCAGGCTTCGTCGAGCTCCTGGAGCTTCTGCGCCAGCACCTCGACATTGGCGCCGTCGTCGTCCTCGGGTACCGCCCTCAGACGGCCGCCGAAGCCTGCGTCTTCGAAGATGGGACAGGCGAGGAAGTAGCAGGGCGCCACCATCCAGATGGCCCTCGTGAAGCCGGGGTCCGTGAAGCTGGCGAGCATGTTGGCGAGGCTCTGGCTGGCGCCGCCGGTGATGCAGATGCCGTCGGCTTCGGGCGCTGCGCCGTAGAACCGGGCCAGCCACGCGGCGAGATGCTCGCGGAGCGGCTGGAAGCCGGGGTCGGGCGCGTACTGGAGGCCGGGGACGGAGATGGTCGGGTCGGAGAGGGCCCGGGCTGCTGCTGCTGTGAGCGCGGCTGCCGGCAAGAGGGACGGCGAGGGCCAGCCCCGGAGCAGGTTGATCAGATGCGGGGTTCGGGTGACCATGATGGGCGCCGTTTGAGACGTGGACCGCCCAGGTTTGGGTTGCGGGGTTGTGAGGGCCTTGGTTGGGAGTCGGACGAGTGGTCTGATAGAGCGAGATGGCAGGCACTTGCTCATACCTCTCTTTCAAGGAATCACTTCGAGCCAGTTGCGTCCACGGTTATGGGATTTGTTTGCTTGTTTGCTTGTGGCAAGGTAGCTGAGGTTCGGGCTCTACGCCGGGCCGGACGAAGGTTGCGGGGGTTCGTGTCGAATTGCGGAGGAGACCCACACCGTTAGTGATACTATTTGTGGAGAAAAAGGTATTAATTGACTAGATCCGATGAAAACTAATGTTGAGCATTCTGATTGGAATCAGTCCTTACATAGTCGGTGGTGGGAAGGAAATCCTGCGACTGGGAAGACTTCGTGTTGGAACCCCCCGCTCTTGGATGACGGCGGAGAGAGACATGACCAAGGGGGATCTGCACGATGGCGTGCTTGTACTGGCAAGATGATGGGAAACATGATCTAGCACATGATGCCCGCTGTTCACACCTTGGATTCGATCTTCCAAGCCTAAACAGTATTGCAAACATCAACAAACTTTAGAATGGCGAGTGCATATGATCGGGAGCAGTTAGCTGTTCTTCGATCATGTTGATTTCCCTCATCACTTCCGTCAGGCGCCGCCGAGTCTTGAGATTCTGGCAGCTCTTCACACGCATGGTATTTCGAGGCTTCCATACAAAAACCTTCCTCAACATTACAATCCCAGTCATAGAATCAGCCCATACTCGCAGGCCCTTATCCAAAAGTTTTGTTGAACAAGCGTGGCCGAGGAGGATTTTATACGGAAATCGCCATTTTGTGTAATCATGTTCTTCAAGCGAGGGGTTCGCCGCTGCCACCGTTGCAGCGCGGACTCGTTGAAGGACTGAAGGATTTCCCTAGGGCGGTTTCCTGGGGTAATGAGATCTTTCATGGATAATCTCTAGAAATATGCCCTAATCATTGCGCAAGGGGGCACACTGCCAACAGCATCACTTTCCCGGATGCAACGGAAATACTGATCATGGGGACGATAGGAACCTCAGTGGTAGAATGGAGACACTGAGGGTGTGTGAGACTGAGGAAGACAGTCTGCGACGAAGTAGGTCTCTTTGAAATCAAATCGTGATCGCGTGACCACCACGATGGGCCGTATCGCCATCGCCAACAGGGCGGCCGATGTGAGGAAGACTCTCGAAGACTCTCGCAAGAAAAGGGGTGCGATCTGCGTTGGTGTGAAGTTACAGTGGGCGCTTCAGTTCATCAGCGGACCACCCTACAGCTGCGCCAACCCCTATACCATCACGGCTGTGTTCTGACTGATCAGGACATTGTCGGCACAGCGTCCTCTAACATCAGAACTTATGCACCTACCTTGCCCAGAACGACCAACAATTCAATCCTGGGGTTCATCTAGTACCAGAAACCAGTGCTCTCTCATGCGCTGCATATGACTACTTGGCTATCACGTCATGCCCTTTCGTGGCGCGCGACAACCCGAAGGGTTTGCTCTTTGAGCCCTTGCATTTCATCGCGGCTAGGATCCAGCTGCCTCCAGTCACATTCCTCGACCAAGTCAGCATCACCCGTTGAGTACGGATACGTCCAAGGAGTAGAGCATCTCAGCGACTACCGGCCGGGCGGCTATCATCCAATCTACATCAATGATCGACTTGACAAACGATATCGAATCGTTCACAAGCTCGGCCACGGCACCTTCTCCACTGCCTGGCTTGCCATCGACGAGAAGGCATCAAGATATGTCGCCATCAAAGTCGGCACCGCGGACGCGAAGCATGCCGAATTTGATATTCTATCCCAGCTCACACAGAGCGTCACAAGCTGTAGCGACACGGAAGACGAGCTGTCGCAGATTCCCATCGTTCTTGATCGCTTCGATCTCAGCGGGCCCAATGGTACCCATTCGTGCCTCGTAGCCCTTCCGGCACGGTGTAGCTTGCGGGACGCAAGGGAGGCATCAGGCAGTTCCTTATTTCAGCTTGATGTTGCCAGATCTCTTGCTGCACAACTGGTCCTGGCCGTATCACTCGTCCACTCGCAGGGCTATGCCCATGAATGGATCAAAGTAGCGTAGACGCCAGCAATGCAGATGCGACTCGAAAGAGAAGAGTCCATCTTTTGAGTGACGGTGACAGAAATGCCATGAGGACATGACATCGGCTAGTTGAGTATCTGCCTGGCCTGCGCCTCCAGTGATTCATCCCCTGAGGCTGTGATAGACCATTGCTGCAATTCAGTTTAGCGTGAGTCTTTCTTCGACCGTCTTCTAGACCTTCTATCACGACTCAGGGTCTTGTCGAACTTTCATCCCTACCTTCGGTGTGATCAGCTGAAATGGAGAGCATGATCCCCTATCAGGAGACCCTGCGGAGCCACGGCGTTGGGGGCTAGTCAGGGGCTAGGGGTTCCGAGAGCGTATGTATGAGGACTGCGGAGGGCCCTCCAAGCTACGAATGGCTAAGATTCAGATGTTTTACACCGCTATACCTATTATCTATTGCCTGCGGACCACATATAGAAGCCTTCATCACTCTACTTAAAACCAAGCACTGACAACGAACGAAACTTTCCGCTGTAAAGTTAATTTGGGATTTTAATTTACTATGCACAGCCTTGCTCTGATAGCCACGCTCAGCTTCAGTACATGAGCTGTAGCAACTTTGGAATCCAGCATCCCGTCAGTTACCTGTGACAACGGCCCACATAGTCCCCAGGTCCGGGACTAATATAGCTATAATATGTCCACTCTCTCATAAACCCCTTGTCCCAGTCAAACACCAGAGTGCCCAGAAAAATAGAGGTAACCAAGGCAAGAGCCAGCATCACATTCGGGAGCAAAATCAGTGACAGCTTCACCCACCAACTGCCAATCAACTGTCCGCGCGTCAATCCCTCCTCAAACATGGCCTTGCGCCTGTTGAGCATGTCGACCTCCTCCAAGTAGCTAATAAAACGCATGACATGAACGAGAACGAAAGATCCACTCATCCCAATCACATCAGCTAGTCGCATGAGAACGGTGCGTTGCAGACCGCACGAGTATTTGGCTTTGAGGACCATGATCAACCCAACAAGGACTGTCAAGTTTGTTGAACCAAACTTCAGTTGGCGCATGATTGGTCGCTTTTCTGGGTACCTGGAAATGTTGACGTCTTTGCCACCATTCGTGCAAGCCTTTAGAACCCTTTCATCAAGGGCTTATGAAACATGTCAAAAAACGAACATCTGTGGTGCAAGAGGAGTACTGACTCACATTGCTCTATGAAGGTGTCGCAAACGGGTGGCAATTCCCGTAAAGCGATCAAGGGGGGTTGGACGACCATCGTAGGGGCAGTCTGTTCTTCTTTGCAGACTCGAGCAACCCCTCGAAGAGGACAATCGAACCTTGCTCGAACAGTGCCATGCTTCTTACCCAATTCGCTTGACGAGAGAAGCAATAACCTGGCTCCGCGAACCAGCGCCTCATCAGTGATCTGACCGAGTTTGCCTTGGACTTTTGGAACGTGTATGTCGAGCATCAAACAGGCTTGCTGGCCTTCATTCCTCAAGAACTCATCCTGTTTCGGCAGTAGGCAGTTCAGAGTGACTTCAAATTTGATTTCTTCCCGGGTCATACGAATGCGAAAGGTTGATAGAAGCATAGCACCTGGCTCTGTCAACAAGATTCCAGACTTCAAGACCCTCGACGTGGGCCAAGCCCCCGAATGCACAAGAAGGCCATCGGGCTTGGGCGACACTCGCGCGTCTCCGAATGCCTGTTCTGGTCCAGGACTCGAGGGAATCCATCGATCGGCGGAGTTTTGGCCCGCGCGAGGTCTGGGATAGTCGTTGTACATGATTTCAGCGGGAAATGTATCCATGCAGTTAAGAATGACCTTGATTCTGTCAACCGACTCAGCAAAGTCTCTCAGTCGGGAAGCCCTGACATCCGTCAGATTGGCAATGATGTCTGGAAGATCCTCTGCTTTGGTGGTATGCCGTCGACCGAGGAGGTTCCATATATCTAGAAGGCGTAGGTACTTGACCTCAGGGCTCGGTGGAGCGGCATTGTGCCGGAACCGTTCTAAGGGTCGCCTCTGAGCCGAGATTGAGCCTGTGGCCAGCCTTAAGGCACGATAGATCAGGTCTTTTGTAATATTTTCTGCTGGCTCGGTGCCGTAGAACAGCCCACCATTTGCAACAGTGGCGTGGTTGATTGGCGGTCCGTCAATCCACCGATTGCCGGCAGCAATGGTGGTCCACCCGAGACGCTCACCGAACCAGTAGACCCCTATCACAGGGCCATACCAGAACGGTTTGTCATGGGCGAACATCTTCATGTCTTGCTCGAACCGATCCTCAACAGTAATCGGAACAACCGTGTCTTTGAATTGAAAAAGGCAGTTCCGTGCAAGAACCCCTTCTTGCAGGGTCCAGCAACGCGTGTTCCATTTTGAAGTTGCCGTCCACGCCGTCAACTCCGCAGTAGAGCGCTCCGAGATGCTCATATTTTCCAAATCACGATCCACAACGAGGACCTGAGCGGCTGCAGTATAGATAAGTGCCATTTTGCTGATGGCCTTCTGTCTTATGTTGGCATATTGTGGAGACACAGGAATGCATAGAGTATCCATCCAGAAGAGTGGGCTCCGTTTGAGCGTTTGAATGGACTTCTCGCCAGGTTGGTCATGCGACGATAGGGATTTGGCAATCCTGGTGAGCCGGCATGTTGGCAGTGCGTTTTTTTCGGGGTTGCCCATCCCGTCAATCCACACATGTGACATGGCTGTGTATTGCGCATCCGAAAACGTTGAGCAAGCCTCGAGTTCCAAGAAAGCTTCTTCATCCGCCGCCATCTTGATTCTCACCAGCGGAATCTTATCACTCTCGATAATGCGCACGAGTTCCTTCTCAGGCAGGCTGATCAAAGCGCACTGACAACCGTCAACAACGTGACGCGCGCTCTTGGTGGACGCGCTGGTGTTGTATGCTTTGCAGAGGAGATAGGTACAGGACCCATGGTTTATATCAGGGCTCCCATCACGGTCCAGAAAGCTGAGATAGTAGACCATGAGATGCTCGGTGCGGCAAAAGACGGTGATGATCTGTGAGTGACACCAGCCGTTGCCTTTGAGTCGGTTAAATAGCAGTCGTTGCACAGGTGTCAGTTCATCAAGCTTGACAGACGCGTCCTCAAGCACTGTGACATGAGGCGCTCGAGTCGATGCCAGTGTAGTTGTTGTCAAGCTATAAAAATCTCCGGCCAACAAGCCAGTGTCGATGAAGCCGCTGAGGAAGTCCGTCAGGATTCTGATTGACAGAAAGACGGCAATGCTCGGCTCATCGTCCGTGACCACCCGTTCCAGCCTCTTGCTGGCGGCGACAGCCGTGTGAAGTCTGTGCTGGATTGTCTTGATACGCCCTTGGCTGTCTGCTGATCGGAGTTCAAGAGTGACCTGGGTCATGATCGCCTGCAAGGCTGTGGCATCGATCGATTGCCCGTCGCTGCTGATAAATCGAGATCTTTCCACAGAACAGCCGAGTAGACCGTCAATAAGCCCGAAGAACAGCCATTCTTGAGCGAGGCTGGCAAGCTTTCGGGCGGGGAGTGTGATGTCTAGAGTCTGCTTGTGTCCGCAGCCGGCGCGGCATGGGTACGAGCTGAACTCGTCGTCATCGAGACTAAACCCAGGCAAATAAGGTACAATGACACGCGAGAGTCTCGAGCTTTTCGGTGTCGCAAGGTAGTCCATCCTGTCTGTGGAGCTCGATGCCGATAGATGAATGCTGGTTCACGATGAACTTCGGCGGGGTTGTTGCTTTGCCGCAGGAAGTTCCCTGTCAGCCGCATACTGCCTTGACTGCCCAGTTTTGAGCCCTTGCACCAACTTTCGGAAGCATGCGTAACGTAAGCGCAGGCGCCTTTACTCTCGACACTTGGGAACATGACATTTGAACTTGATTCCGACCTCAAGCGAAGCATTTACGACCCATCAATCAAACTCAAGTAATTCCGAGAGGACGTATGTCATAAAATGCAGAGTGTCACAAGAATGATAAATACCTAGATCGGCCTTATGATGCACCATTTGGTTCTAGGTTCAAACGGTTTTCCATGAGCATGCCATTAGTGGGACTTCAGCCCCTTCCTATCCTGAGAGCGTGTCGGATGCCCACCAGGATACTTTTACCCCATCTGCTGGTGTTCAATCCATATTTTACCCGTGATGGAAGCCGAGTCTCGAAATAATGCACAAGCACCGACACCTGTTGAACATTTGTTTGTTATCTGCCCACGAGTGTCTTCGCACTGTTCATCATCGCGTCAACTCCTTTAAGGAACGAACATGAACCGTCCCTTTGCCGCCATTTCTAGACGTGCTCGCAGCACTGTCCTCCAAACCTGACCGCAAGTAGTGATCCGACGACAGTTTTCAGCCAAGGCGATATACTCGTCGTTCCCTGCCACTCTTCACTACTACGCCCCTAAGCCCGTCTCGTCCCTGTTCGATTCCAAGGAGAAAGATAAGAGGCCCCATGATGTCTCTGCAGAGGGGGTGACTGTGGAGCCCAGAGGTCTTATATATCCGGCCTTCAACAGATCTGGTGGGTAGTCTGGCCGGCGTCCATGGAACACAGGGCTGAACCCTTGACAGTTTCGAATGGCGCCGTCATGTTCCCCAACACGTTTATGATGCAAGAGCTTATTCGCATGCACTTTGACTACATGCTTGACCGAGAAGATGAAGGCCACGAGGTTGACACGCCATTTGTGTACACCATTGCTCGAGGTAGGAGCGGATTCCATGAATGCAATAGCCGTATAACCTAGCGCAAACGAAATAGGAACCCCAATCCCTAGCCATCTCATCCTCATGAACGAGTACATGTCCAGATTCACACTTCAGCCATCGCGTGGCATGCCGCTACAAGGTCTGAGCACCTCTATCCACCTTGCCAAGTTACGGCGCTAACACTGGATAGAATTGAACCAGTCACTGGATAAGTTCTATGCCCAGTACGCCCAGAAGGAAACGGCAGATAGCTGGCTGGATGCACACGATTTCAAAGACGCTGTGGCAGATGACGCTGATCCCGTATGGATGGCTAAATAGATGACCCAAGGGTGCGCAGCTATTGCATCGCGTTGGCGACATTGGATTCGGACGCACTCCGCCGCTGCGCTGCACCGTCTTAGCTTGGCGTGACCGGAGAAGGCGTCTGCTTTGTAACAGTACTGTACTAATACTAAAGGCGAATAACCGTTTGATGGATATCAGCTGAGTGAGGGCAAATTATATCTGGATTCAGTCTTGCGGTCCTAGGGGTAAAGATTTATTTCGTTGACCATACCTAGCTGTGGTGAAACTGTGTCTCAGAGCAAGTTATAAATATAAGTAAGTGGCATCTATCTGACGTTCGGCGCCCGGGATCATGCTATCGGAACTGGCGTTCCTCCTCATGCTTCACGCGTCGGCGCCTTTTTGACATGCAACTCGTTTGGGCAGAGTGCCGATCGGACGTCAAAGACAACATGTCTGGCATATCTTGATTCAGGCATGGAAATGGCATCGCCATGCATCAGCTTGAACTCAACGACGAGTTGACTAAGTTCCGTCGAACCCCGCATCGCACCAGCATGCGACAATGGTAACGAGCTGTTCTTCAGTTCGTCGTCGACTTTTACTCTTGTGCTCGGAAGATCGGTCAAGTCATCTCGTCGAGAGGATTAACGTTCAATGCATGACACCATCGCAGCGGGGCCTCACCTCATCTCATGCTCCATCACGTCCCAACGCCTTATAAAGTGATTTCTCTTCGCGAGAGATCCATCTACCTGTTGCTGCATTGAAACACCATCCCTCCCAGAGAGCCAGCCCACCATGTCCGCTCCGTTCCTCGACCACCTCGTCATCCTCCTCCCCCACGCCGCCCTCATCTCCCCGCCCGAATGGCTCCGCTCCGCCTTCCACCTCTATCCCGGCGGCCAGCACGCGGACAACCGCACCGCCAACACCCTCGTCCTCCTCCCGGACGGGACCTACCTCGAGCTCATCGCCTTCCTGCCCCACGTCCCCCCCGACGACCGCGCCAGCCACCCCTGGGGCCGCGAGCCCGACGGCCACCTCGTCGACTACGCCCTCAGCCTAGCCGCGGGCCCCGCCAGCAGCGCCACGCCCGAGGCGCTCTTCGCGCCGATCCGCCAACGCATCGCGGCCGACGCGTCCGCGCCGCTGCGCTACCCCGCGCCCAAGACGGGCGGCCGCACGCAGAAGGACGGCACGGAGATCAGGTGGGCGACCTCGTTCCCTGAGGCGGCGGCGCCGTCGGTGCCCTTTACGCGCGGCGAGCTGCCGTTCTGGTGCCTGGATCGCACGGACCGGCGGCTGCGTGTGCCGTATCACGAGCCCGGGAACGTGCGGCACCCGTCCGGCGCCAAGGGCGTCAGGGCCTTGGACGTGAGCGTTTCGTCGCGGGAGGCGCTGGAGGTCTACGCTCTTATTCAGGGGGTGGAGGGGCGCCCGGACGAGGATGGATGGACGGTCTGGGACCTGGCGGCGCCGGAAGGTCCTCCGAGTGCGCTTCGCGTCAGGGTTCGGGATGGGACAGCGGCCGGTGGGAAGGAGAAAATCAAGTTGACGATTTTGACCGAGCGGGGGACCGAGGCGAAGAGGATTGGAGGCGAGATTGCCGAAGGCGTCGAGCTCTGGATTGACCTGGAGCCGGAGACGTAGACCGAACTTCAATAGGAAAAGGGGTATCATTAACTATGGGACAAACTCCTGACCAGCCGCGTCATGCCATCTACCATGCCCACGTCCTACTCGATGCGGAGAAGACGGGAGGCTTCCACTGTATCCGCGCTGGATCGATGAGGCGCCTCTTCTTCAGTTTCTGCTTCTCCCTCTGCTGCACCAGCTTTTCCGGAATCACAATCTTGTGTTCGCCGCGGTGGTAAATCTGCATCCTCAGTGCGCCGAGTGTGTGCTCGACATCTTGCGTCGTCATTGACAGTTGCGTAGAGATGGTCTCGATGGTCGCCTTGTCTTCGCGCTCATTGAGTCCGAGCAGCAGATCAATGATGTTCTCACCCCAGTACTGTCTGTAACTGAGAAGACCCAAATCGGACAGGGGCTTCTCGGGAGAACCGAGGCGGCCTTCAATCTTGGAGAGCTCATACGAGAACTGAATGAGAAGACGGCCGTAGCCTCTTCGCTGGTATTGCGGTAGTGTGAGAATACAAGCCACGTTGTAACCGTCTGCACTTTCCTTTTCTTTGGAGAAGTAACCAACAAAGTGGAAGCCCTTGTCGTCTCTGATCGTCATGACGTAGAAGAGGAATGGGTCGACGTCGTAGTAGAGCGTTTTGTGGTCAAGGAACATTTTCGACAGCAAACAGAGGTTGCGACACCATGTCCTTTGCCTTCGCCCGTCAATCTCGAAGAAGGAAATCGTATCGTCACGGTAAATCTCATTGCCGGGCGGGTGCTGCAGGGTGCACTTGATGCGGTGCCGCGTGAACGACTTGAGGTCCCCGTAGTATCCCAGACAGAACTCGCAGATGTACATGACATCCTCTGCGCCAAAGATTTCGGGGTACGGCGAAAAGTACCAAGGAAACAGATCGTGTTTGCCGAACTGCACTTTGGAGATGTTTCGGATTCGAGAAATCTCGGCCGGGTTCTGCGTCATGCTGCCGTGTGTCCTGAGCTTCTCAATCTCGGCGTCGCGGCTGAAGCCGTTGGCCTCGCCGTTGGCCTCGCCGTTGGCCTCGCCGTTGGCCTCGCCGTTCTTCTGGTCCGCCGCGGCAGCACCGTCCTCGCCGTCCACCTCCATCTCGTCACCACCTGCAGCGGGTGTCGAGGTGGTATCCGCAGCAGCGGGCGTCGGCGCCTGACTCTCCTCGGCCGGCGTGGCCTTGCGGCCCTGCTGCGAATCAACGAAATCGGTCCATGGATGCTGCGGCGTATTGACCTCGGACGCCGACGCCACAGACTGCTCCCTCTTGCCGGGCCTCTTCTGCGCCTTCTTGTTGCCCTGGGTCTTCTTCGACGTCGCGACGGCGCCCTTCTTCTTCGTGTCCTTGGCCGGCTTCTCCTTCTCGACGCCGGGCCACTCGACGTCCTGGTCGAAATCAATACGCGCTAGCGGCACCCACTCGTCGAGACGCTTGTTGAAGTTGTCAAAGTTGCAGTAGAACTGCCGCCCGCTCTTGGTCTGTTTGATGCTGAGAATCTCGGCGCGGCGGGGCACGCCGTTCTTCTCGACCCAAGCGATGCAGCCGACCTTGATGGTCTCGGGCGTCGCGCGGCCCTTTTGGCGAGGGCCATCGTTGCCGACAGTCGGCTCGGGCTGCGTCATGATGGAACCGGTCGTGGTTGCGGTTCCCTTGATGGATTCGAAGTCGTGCGGTATGTGTCTTGTTTGGTGGTCATGATGGGGGAAAGATGGAGTTGCGCCGCATCTTCTCGAAGTTTAGATGGGGCGGTCGCGGCAGAAAATGGCCGCCCGCCACTACAAGGGCGAGGGCGAGGGCGGTCAGGCTAGCGGCGAGAATCCCTGCACGGAGACCCCGGTACATGCATTCCCGCTTTTCAAGACGCTCTGGCAAGAACTTCCATCTTCATTTTCATCATCTTCATTTTCATCATCCAACACAGATCGTTTCTCCTGGGCTCTCATGCAAAATTTACTGCTTCCACTGGGAAATAAAACAAACAAAAGTCCCTAGCAAGAACTCAAACAGCATGCCCGTCTGAGTTCTCATCCACCAGCAAAGAAACGCCTTCCCCAAGACCATGGCACGCGAGCTCTCCTCAAATTGGAAGCAGCTGCAGGCTCACATCCAGGCCGAGTCGTCCTCCCAAGCAGACGGCAAAACGCCAAGCACGCTCAAGCGGAAAGCCTCGGGCAAAGGCCTCGCCTCGGCGGCCAAGAAGCAGAAGAAGCCCGTCGTCTCCAGGACGGCAGCCGCCAGCGCCAGCACCACCGTCACACCGCGCCCGCCGCCCTCGGCCGCGGCCCGGGCCCGCCGCGTGCCCGCCGACCTCGCCCGCGCGCATGGGCGCCGCGCAGGCCGACCAA
>NW_009276966.1:76519-92557 GCF_000150675.1 Verticillium dahliae VdLs.17
GGGCCTAATAGGTGTTCGCGTCCCTCGATTGCTCAATGTAGCGTTAGGTGGATGTACCGCACAATAACGTTTAATAACCTATCGATTCCGCTGTTCTTTTTTGTCAATCATTGTGCGTAAACTTTTTATTACCGACCAGTGACGCATCTTGCTTCGTCCGCCCCGACTCAGTCACACGCTCCCGCCCTTCTGTCAATCATGTTCAATCACTCAATCTCCACGTTTATTGATCACCCACTCCCCATGCATTTTCTTGCTTGCTACGAATCAGACTAGTACTGTGCGTCGATGGATTCGTCGTCTGCGTGGTGTCCTTGCCCGTGCTACTGCGTCACTGTGCCCCCGACTATCGATCTCTCCGCTCTGCCTGCCCACTATGTGCTCACCTCCACCTTCCTATCTCCCTGTCTCTCGCACTCACTCTGTGCGTCTTATACCCACCCATCGTATCTCTTCCCATTCGACCCCCTTCGACCCCCCCTTTCCCAGTGTGGTGTGATTGGTCCCATATTTACATACTCCCCCGGACACGGCCTGGGTCTTCGGACATGGGACGTCGAGGCCGCATAACAACATACAGCTCATGGCGTTCCTGCGGCTCTCGCCGACTCTCGACTCCTGGGCCGCCGAGATCGACGTGTCGGCCGAGTCATTGGCCGAGGCGTACGGGCTCGAGCTGCCCGGCAACGCCATGCTCGCCGAGCCCGGAGAAGGAGAACGCCGGGCGCACGCCGGGCCTCGACGTCGGCAAGTACGTCGCCATGGACTGCGAGATGGTCGGCGTCGGCGAGGGCGGGCACGAGTCGGTGCTGGCGCGCGTGAGCCTCGTCGACTTCCACGGCCGCCAGGTCTACGACAGCTTTGTGCGCCCGCGGGAGAGGGTGACCGACTGGCGCACGGCCGTCAGCGGCATCGCGCCGCGCAAGATGCGCCTCGCGCGCGACTTTGAGGACGTCCAGGCCGAGGTCGCCGAGCTGCTCCAGGACAGGATCCTCATCGGCCACGACGTCAAGCACGACCTCGACGCCCTCCAGCTGACCCACTCGATCAAGGACATTCGCGACACATCCAAGTTTCCCGGCTTTCGGCAATACGGCAACGGGAAGAAGCCTGCGCTGCGGAAGTTGGCTGGGGAGATTCTCAAGGTCGAGATCCAGCAGGGGGCGCACTCTAGCGTCGAGGATGCCAAGGTGACCATGGCGCTTTTCAGGAGACATAAGCCGGCGTTTGATGTCGACAATACGAATCGCTTCCCGACTTTTGCGCCGGGGGCCAGGAGTGCGGCAAAGAAGCCTAGGAAGAAGAAGAAATAGAAAGTTCAACCACTTTACCCTGAAGCGAGGGATGATGGATGGACAGGTAAAGCGGCATAAATACCCCCTTTTCAAATTGAAAATTGCCAATTCGAGCTTGACAAGATCTACAAACGCCCAAACGCCCGCCAGTGCCTGTTCCCCCTGTTCATCACAGTGGAATGCCTTCCATTAACTCCAGAGCGCCCTCCCTGCCCACGGTGATAATCGCATCGCCCAGCGTCTTCGTCGCGAAGCCAGCCTCGCAGTATGTGAAATAGTACTGCCAAGTTAGCTTGAGTCATGCCAGTGACGTAGAGAGCGTCGATTTCTTACCTCCCATTTCCTCCTAAACACGTCGACACCGTCCTCCGACATTTCGGGATGTTCCTTCAGGAGCGCCGGCTTGATCGTCGCGTCAAAGTTGCGCATGAACGCTTCCTTCCAGAGCCGCAGCGTCTTGGCGTAGTGGCCACCAATGTTCTCGACCTTCTCTGTGATGAGAGTGCCCTTCGACTCGGTGACAATGTGATTCAGCAGCTGCGTGATGGTCGGGAGGTGGCCGCCGGGGAAAATATAGTGGTTGATAAAACTGGCGCCCAAGTTAGTCAATTTACCTTCACCAAGGCGGTCCCTCGTTGCACATACTCTTCCGTCTTGGCGTACGCCTCGTAGCGCCCCTCGGGCATGGTGATGCACTGGAACACGGCAATGCCGCCCTCCTTCTTCAGCAGCCGGTCAATGCACGCAAAATAGGTGCCCAAGAACTCCTGGCCCACGGCCTCGAGCATCTCAATCGAGACAATCTTGTCGTACGGCTTCTCCGGCGTCGGCAGGGCGCGGTAGTCCATGAGCAGAACCTCGATGCGATCCTGGAGTCCAGCATCACGAATGCGCTCCTCGGCCAACACCTTTTGCTCCTTTGACAGCGTCAGACTTGTCACACGGCACCCGGTCGTCTTGACAGCCTCGATGGCGAAGGAGCCCCAGCCGGTACCAATTTCGAGAACGTGGTCGGAAGCCTTGAGATGCGCGCCCTCGATGAAGCGGTGGAGCTTGGTCATCTGGGCCGCCTCCAGTGTCTCCTCTGGAGCGCTGGCATCAGGGTGGAGGTTCCAGATCGGGCACGAGTACGTCATGTCTGGTGAGAGAAAGGCGGCAAACATGTCGTTGCTAATGTCGTAGTGGGCCGAGATGTTGAGGAGGGCGTTGGACAGCGTGTTCGTCGTGCGCGCCAAGCTCGAGATGGCGGAGGAGAAGCTCGAGATCCAGGTCGTGCCATTGCCCATGGCTTCTCGGTTCACAATGAAGAGCTGCCGTCGCGAGTCAGAAATTCCACATCTCTTCCATACACCCAATGGCTGCTCACCTGGAAGAAGGCTGTCAGATCCTCGCACTCGACCTCGCCAAGCATGAACGCCTCTGCGAACCCCATGTCGGCGAACAAGAACAGGCGCATCCAGAAGGCATCGCTCTTGACGACGAGCTCGACGCGGGGTACGGCATCGGCGCGGCGCGGCGTCGTCTCCCGAACGATCTGCTTCGTTGCGCCCAGTTTCTGTCCAAAGACAGTCCTCGTCTCGGCCGGCTTGTCGACGAGCAGCAATGTGCCCTTTTCGATGGTGGAGAAGGCAGACAGGATGGCGGGCTTTGCAACGGCGAGGGCCGGGCCCCAGGTCAAGCTTCCCACGGCGCCGCGCACGAGCTCTGTGCTGCGGTACAGAGGTTGCGAAACGGCCGCGGGTAGCAACGAAGGGAGCTTGGGCATGATGAAGGCGGGGTGTTGACAGCGGCAGGAGGCTGCGGTAGGGCACTTTTGGAGCAAATAACGAGGACTCTTCGTATTAGAGAGGCTTTACCAAACTCAATTGCGCTTTTGAAAGCGTTGAAAAGGTAGGATGTTCAGAGGGGAAAGGCAAAGTGAAGTGAAGGACAGAGAAGAGGGGAGAGACGAGGGGCACAACAAAAAAAGCTTCCCGTGGCATGGCGCGAGGGCCCAGGCGATCCTCTCTCACCATCGATCATGCCCATGCGACAGACGTGGGGAAGCATGGGCGCTTGCTTGATCGAGGCCGCAGGATGCGCCGGCCAGCGCCAGCGCTGGTTTGGCGGTCTGTCGTGTCTCGGTGGTCGGCAATGGCATCTCACCGTCCGTCGCGCGAGGCGTGGGCCCGGGACCGGGGGTCGATGTTGGGAATAGTGCTTCGAGGATTTGCAGGGGTAGCTGTGTTGTGCCATGTTTGGCTGCGACGAGTCCCTATCTGGTGCTGTCTGTCTCTTGTCTCTGGCAGGGCGGCCACCGCGTGATCCGACGGGCTCTTGTAAGATGTGCAGCTAACCTTCGACGCCAGGCCCAGCGGGACTCGGATCGGCCCAGCTTGGTAGCATTGGGAATGAATCGGCGGCCGGGCACGTCCTGGCACACACGGTATGGCTTGCCGCCGTGCCGTCGAAGGTTTTGTCGGCTTGCAGCTTGGCAGCGTCCTTGGCTTCTTCGTGGATTTGCAGTTTAGGATGCCAGTGCCATACATATGGGAATCGAAGGCATCGTGGCATTGTACCATGTAGGCAGCCCTGCTGCTAGCGGGATAGCCGGGAAGGTCGTCTGAATCCAGTGATGAAGAACAGGGTCGCCTGCATCGGGGTCCTTTGGTTCCTGGAGCCGAGTGGATATAGCTTCGGGGTTCATGCCTCCAAAGGGTCCACCGCGTACATCGATGACATCAACACTCGCCGGTTACGTCCGTCAGTCCTGCGCCTGGTATGCTATGCACATAGCCGACGAGACTGTGGAAACTGATGCATAGAGGTTTTCCTGGCGTATGACGAACATGGCCGCATCCCGTCATGTTGACCTGCCATCGAGAGGTGGCCGTGAGGCTGATGTTAACGGACTGCAAGAGATGGCCACTGGCGAGGGACCAGATAGAGAAGTGGAAGAGGGGGACTGGAACCTCGCCGTGAAACAGGAGGGCCCAAGCTGCGAAACTGCAGGGATCGTGCATCAAGGATCGCTGATCGCCAAGCTCGATGAAAGAGATGGAATGTGGGTGCATAAAAAGGGCACCGTATTCTTGGTCGGCACTTCGCATGGCTTATCGTGGCGGAGTTGCTTATCAGGCAGCCCATTGAAGGGTGGAGCCAGACAATTCTCACCAGCAGACGCGTTCGACGCGTTTACCTGATGAAGCCATCGTAAGTCCATCCCCGCCAAACACAGTCGCCATGTCGAGCGCCATCTTGGACGTACACTCGGAGAAGGCTGCCGCTCCCAAGGCGGTGGCACACCTTCTGCCATGTCGAATCCAACATGACGGACCTGTCGACTCAGCTCCGTCCTTCTGGAACCCAACAACATCTACGGGTGCGCAGGCCTTTCTCCTCTACAATCCATTTCTTCGCTAATTGACACGTTAACAGATGGCAAGTCAAAGGCATTCTTCCGTGGTCGCGAACTGCACGGCAAATCAGTCCGACTTGCCTCGGGCTACCGCGGCATTGTTGTCGAGAAGCAGAACAAAACTATCGAGGCTCCGAGGCCAGACGCCCCGCCACAAGAGGAAGAGGATGACGAAGACAAGGTTGAACGAGGCGCACTCCGGGTGACGGCCGAGTTTGATGAGATGGTTGTCTGGGGCGCGGAAAGCATGGCGGACGCGGCGACCGATCCTTACGTCAGGAGCATGGAGGAGTGGCTGCAGGTTGCTGAGAGCATACATCAGTACGACGAGCCCGCGGGGGACCAACCTGCGACGGCATGACGGAACAGAAGCATTATGGGAATGGAGGGGCATTGGATTAAGCATGGGACGGCGTCGGCGTTGATGATGCTCAAGTATGAAGGGCATGACCTGAAGGCCATGAACAGCGTGGAACAGAAGAGCTTGGAAACTGCAATCACCGAGCACAGTAAGCAAGTCAGATATATGGTACGCAAGTAGAAATTTATAGCAAGGAGGACTGCAAGCGACAAATATAATGCTCATCTCCAAGGCAACTAGTAGGAGACGGCAGCGCTGTCCCTCGATGCACACCATGACACAGGTATTTGGCCTGGTACCAACTGCTGTAGTACAGGTTAAGTACCTATGCGGCCTAGTGTCATGCAATCAATTAAGGTCGCGCCTCGACGCGTCCAAGGCGCGACCCCGCGCGTCCGATTTCACCCCTCGAAATCAACCCCTGGCTTTTCCCATTTTCCCATTTGCCCATTTGCCTTGCTTGCCTCAACACCATCGCCCCGACAACCACCTTCACCCCTCCAAACCATCCATCACCACCACCTTGTTCTATCGCCTCCGTTGCGCTGCCGGCTTGCCCTCTCGAGTAGCCTCAATACCAGCATCCGCAACCATGGCCTCGAGCGAAGCCGGTTACCCCATGTCCGACAGGGCGGCAACCCCCACCGCCAGACGCTATGCCCCGCCCAGCTCTTCGACCGGCGGCCGCCTGCGAGGTCCTCCCTCCGAGATGACGGGCGCGCCGAGTGACGATGAGGGCGACGGGTTCGCCGATGACCAGGTCGTGCGCGGATCGAAAAGGCCACAGGATTCGGCCAACATCCCCAAGGTCGAGGATCGCATTGGTCTTTTGATCCAAGAACAGTTTGGAGATTTCCTCGAAGGGTAAGGCCTCCTTTTTTTTTTGTCAGGAGAGGAGCAAAAGATTTCACGCTGACGAATGGCCCCAGCTTCGTCGAAGAGCGCGATCCCCATGGAGCGCCGCCCTCGAGCGCCGTCACCACCGATAAATACTACGTTGCCCAGATCCACGGCATGCGAACATACCAGCTCTCCACCCTCTACGTCGACTTTAGGCATCTCGGCCAGTGGCAGAATGGCTCTCTCTCCGACGCCGTCGCCACCAACTACTACCGTTTCCTTCCCTTCATTACCGCAGCACTACACGGTGCTATCGCCAAGCACGAACCCCAGTACTTCCGCGAACATCGTCAGCCCACGGCCTCGAGCAACCAGACGAGCTCAGCTGCGAGCAATGCCGCCTCGGCAAGCCAGTCCGAGCTCGGCAGCAAGACGAGCAACCAGCAGACCGATAAGCTGTTCGCCATTGCCTTCTACAACCTGCCCCTCGTCTCTCGTGTGCGCAGTCTGCGCGCCGCCAACATTGGCCAGCTCCTCTCCATCTCCGGCACCGTCACGCGCACCTCCGAGGTCAGGCCCGAGCTGTCCCTCGGTACCTTCCTCTGCCAGGCCTGCAGGACGGTCATTCCCAACGTCGAGCAGACATTTCGCTACACCGAGCCCACGCTGTGTCCCAACCAGACCTGTCAGAACCGCTTTGCATGGCAGCTCGACATCCGCCAGAGCACCTTTATCGATTGGCAAAAAGTGCGCATCCAGGAGAACTCGTCCGAAATCCCTACCGGCAGCATGCCCCGAACCATGGACGTCATCATGCGAGGAGAAATTGTCGACCGCGCCAAGGCAGGCGAGAAGTGCATCTTCACCGGTGCCCTGATCGTCGTGCCTGATGTCAGCCAGCTGAGCATGCCTGGACAAAAGGCGTACTCGATCCGCGACGACAAGAGCGCCGGCAACGGTAACGACGCTGGCGGCGCAGGCGTCTCCGGCCTCAAGTCTCTTGGTGTGCGCGATCTCACATACCGCCTTGCCTTCCTCGCATGCATGGTTCTGCCAGACAACAGTTCGTCCGGCCGGTCTGCCCACGCGCAGGTGTCGGACATTATGACGGCCCTGACCGACAACACACCCGAATCTGCCATTGATGCAGAGGAGGCGCAGGCTACCGTGCTCGCGACAATGACACAAGAGGAGATCGCGCAGGTGCGTACCATGGTTCACACAGATCGCATCTACTCGCGGCTCGTCAACTCCATCGCGCCCATGGTCTACGGTCACGAAGTCGTCAAGAAGGGTATTCTGCTGCAGCTCTTGTCCGGTCTGCACAAGACGACGGCCGAGGGCATGCAGCTTCGTGGTGACATCAACGTCTGCATTGTCGGTGACCCGTCGACGTCAAAGTCCCAGTTCCTGAAGTACGTCTGCTCCTTTGCGCCCCGCGCCGTCTACACCAGTGGCAAGGCCTCCTCCGCCGCCGGTCTCACGGCCGCCGTCATGAAGGACGAGGAGACGGGCGAGTTCACCATTGAAGCCGGTGCCCTCATGCTTGCCGACAATGGCATCTGCGCCATTGACGAGTTTGACAAGATGGACATTGCCGACCAGGTCGCCATCCACGAAGCCATGGAACAGCAGACCATTTCCATCGCGAAAGCCGGCATCCAGGCGACCCTCAACGCGCGCACTTCGATCCTCGCCGCCGCCAACCCCGTCAGCGGCCGCTACAACCGCAAGACGTCGCTGCGCGCCAACATCAACATGAGCGCGCCCATCATGTCGCGTTTCGACCTCTTCTTCGTCGTGCTCGACGAGTGCTCCGAGGCCGTCGACCGCCACCTCGCCGAGCACATTGTCGCCATCCACCAGCTGCGCGACGAGGCCGTCGAGCCCGAGTACGACACGGAGACGCTGCAGCGCTACATCCGGCTCGCGCGCACGTTCCGCCCCGAGTTCACCGAAGAGGCGCGCGAGACGCTCGTCGAGAAATACAAGGAACTCCGCGCCGACGACGCCCAGGGCGGCGTCGGCAAGAACAGCTACCGCATCACGGTCCGCCAGCTCGAGAGCATGATCCGCCTGTCCGAGGCCATCGCCAAGGCCAACTGCGTCAATTAGCTTGATCCGCACATGGTCGTCGAGGCGTACAACCTGCTGCGGCAGAGCATCATCTCGGTCGAGCACGACGACGTCGAGTTTCAGGACGACGACGACGAGGGCGTCGACGCGCCGCTCGAGGACGGCGCCACGCTGCGCCGCGCCGCGCGCGAGGCCACGGGCCAGCCGGCGGATGACGAGGACGACGAGGGCGACGCCGCCATGGGCGAGACCTCTGGCGAGCCGCAGAAGAAGAAGCAGACGATCACGTACGAAAAGTACATCAGCATGGTCAACCTCTTTGTGCAGCGCGTCAACGACGACGAGGCCGGCGGCGCCGGCGAGGGCGTCGACGGCGATGCCCTCACGCAGTGGTACCTCGAGCAGGCGGAGGACCAGATGGACGGCGAGGACGACTACCACCGGGAGAAGGCGCTGGCGGCGCTCGTGCTGAAGAAGATGGTCAAGGAGAACATCCTCATGGCCGTCCGGGGGTCCGGGCTTGCTGAAGACGGCGACGGTGCCGCGGCCTCGGGTGACGGGGCGGTCGTCTATGTCCTGCATCCCAACTGCGCCGTGGAGGAGTACTAAGCGGGACGCTGTATGGTTGTGTCATGAGTATGAGGACGGCTGGGTGCATGGGGGGCGTATGGCGTTTGGGGGAGCGCTGCGGCTCGTGGTTTGGAAGATTTGTCCAAGATGATAGAACGTGTGATGAATTGAGAAGAAATCTTCTTTTGATGGACCGCCCATATATCTGTACGCTGTTGATTCATTTGATGACATGGTCAGAACTCGGCCTGAGAAAGTTCTCATGTCGTGCTGTGACGGCCTTGGAATGTAATCACGCCGTGCTATGCACATTGGCCTGAGAAATGTATCTATGCTGTACTTTGTAAGCCATGTGATCGGCTTCATTGGGCATTCTTGAAACGATGTTATATTGACTACAAAGCGGCGTGGTGCCACTGGCGACGAAGCAAAATCGTGACTATGAGAACTCTTGGCCGAGGACATACTCTTCTTGATGGCTTGACCTCAATCATACCCAGGTGAATCAGCTCCTCTTGGTTCTGAATGGATGTTCACCGACCAGCAAGCGCGGTGCTACCACAGGCGCCCAATGCAGTCAATGGGTAACGATATACATCAAAATTGTGACAAGTTGCAGATCCAGCGCCTGCAGGGTCCAGAGCAATAAGGAAGGATCTAGTTTGAGTCAGCTTATTTAGTACAAGCAGCTCCGGGTACAAGCAGGCAATGATCGTCATTCATAGCGAAATTGGACTAGATATGATGGTGTGTGTAGGCCTTACCGATCACGATTATCGGGAGATTGAGCAAGACTTGCAGCACGACGGTTATGAAGCAGTGGAGAAGGTTTCCCGAGCGAGGAGGATGAACAGAGTATGCGAGACCAAGGTACCAGCCATCATGCCACGAAGTATTCTTATTCCTCCACGTCAACTGGTGAACAACAAGCAATCCATTATGCGGCAGAAGGGATGGAGACAACGGCGCTGCCGGAAATGTGACGCAAAATTCGTATCGCAGCGATTCAGAATGAACACCACCTTCAAGGGATGTATGATCCTACCTAGGTAAGCAAGTAAGGTAGGTTACCTCGGGTATGGGACCTAAGGTACCTTGGGTGGTGCCAATACACCGTCTCTCACGCGATATAGAATGAAGGGGAGGGACATAGTGTCCGCGGAGATTATGAGCGGCGCTCAGGACCGCGGGAGCACGGTTACGGGGGAAAGCCCTAGCTCTGAATCAACGCAGTCTTGTTTGAACCATAGCTCAGACTCGATGCACTTATATCATTCCGCTCGCTTGCTCACGACCCCGGATCTGTTCCGGCAGAGGCAGGTATCCACGGTATCGTAGCCTTTGATTAACGCGATGATGATGTCGCCGCTTACGTCGACCAGGTCTATGTTCCTTTTCAAGCGGACCGATATGCTGCCTTGTCCGCTCCGGTCAGCTCATCAGCTCCACCATGTTCAATTTTGAGTCCGATAGAAGCAACTCGTCCGTGGAGCTGAGAAATTCGCTCGAGCTGGTCATAGGTCCTCGGCGCTGTGCGTAGGAAAGGTAAGTATTGTAAATCCCCATCAAGATAAAAGGCGTCGAAGAGGCTGCCCTGATCGAGAACATCGTGGCTGCCTTCGAACAATTAATATTAACGTATCTTGCCAGCCTCGAAGTGTGCTTGTCGGCCATCTAATTCTCGGAAATCAGTATCTGCCAGACCTTCTAGTCATTCTCCAAATCTAGCACCCGAACAAGCCAGTGCTATCGTGAACTCTTGCACACGTTTCCAAAATGCGCACGAAGATCCCGCCCCAGCGAGTTATACCAGAACTGATGAGCGGCCCAGATGATAGACTCTTTTTCCTCATACGTGCGAAGTGAAGAGACAAGAAAAGAAAAAGCACATCCTCGCCTTGGACAAAACACCCGTAGTATCATCTCTACTAAGCGGCATGAGTGCTCCTACATTACGTGACGACTTCATGCTAAAAAACGGCCCTCTTTTCTGCATAATAATAGTCGTAAATCAAACGAGTCATAAACCAAGGTCTACATGACGAATATGCATTCGAAACAGAAGAAGTCAGCCATGACATACAGAACAAGATGCTCCAGGTTCAGGGGGCCATGGTCGTCTTCATAGTGCAAGTAGCATACACAGGATCAAGTATGCGGTTCCTGAGGGAGATCAGAGTGGTGGGCATATGACTGTTGATATCTACATAGTCATCCTACCCGTTGCTGTGAGTGTTGAGCACCTTGTTGGGCGGTGGGCGAAGCCATCTTGGAAATTAGATTCTTTACCAACCTATCTCAGGAGGTAGGCCAGTACAATGAACGTATCTCGGAGGAGCTCGTCGCTCCAGAGAAGAGTGAGGCGCGAGTGCTCCCAATACTGCCGCCTCTTACATGGTAGTGCCTACTGCCCATTCCAAGCAAATTCTTCCAATGATGCTGGACCCCATTTCCAGAACGTAGACGGCCAAGATGTAACACAGCTCACACCAACATGAGTTTGTGTGCCTCATCAACCTCGTGAGAATGAGCCAGACCTGCTGGCAGACAGATACAAAGCGGCAATGGACATTCTCAAGGAAGGAAGACAAGTCAAAGCCAAGCACACAACACGCGCTCACGGGGCAAACATCACACGAATCCAAAGAACTGCAGTACAGCTTGTTTCTCCACTAGCCTACTCGGACCAGACCAGTCGGCCACACGCGCAAAACCGCCCTCGCGAACTAGCACATCCGCGTCCTCCCTCGGGCACGCACCGTTATGCGCCAAGACGAAACCTTCACACCCTTCATCCCCCTTCCGTCGCTTCATCCAGCTCATCCATCGTCACAAAAAGCCGTACCCCGCCCCCTTTCCACCCCCTGGCTCCCAGCTCCCTAATCCTGCGCCGTATGTACCGCAAGCCAGGCCCGCCCCTGCGTAAGACAGTACAGCAGCCACCCGAAAGACAAAATTCAGCATTGCCATCCATCCTTCGCATTGCGTTGCCGTGCGTTGCTATGTGTGTGCGCGTGTTGTGGTATCAGGCAGCACGCTGCCCTCGGGGTTTGGTGTTATTGAAAGTGGCGTGCCTCGCTCGTGGTGCCGCAAACGCTGGAATCAAAAGAAGAAGAAGAAAAATAGAGGAGAAAAGGAGGCGCGGCCCAGGCGAACGCCCATCGCAAGAAAACAAGACGGTATCCGCTTGGTTTCGCTGTCCCCGCTGACGCGTGCCGCGAGGTGTGACGGGCCTCATAGCGCATGGCGGCCAGACGGGGACATCGAAGCGCTCATTCAAAGTTGTTACACGACTGTCTTGTCAAACAGTCCATCACATGCGACTCTGGCATGTAGGATCGGAAGTAAAGGGTATGTTGAGTTGAAGGCCATTCGAGCCTCCCAGTCCACAAAACCAGGGTGGGCATCTGTGGTGTTATTGGCAATTAGTCGTTTGATTTCCGCCACGTCGTAGACCCGGGAGCACGGATTCGATTCGTCTCAGTCTCACGTGCTGAAGTGCCCGGGTTCTTGACCACAACCTGCTCGTCTCCGGCTGCCTAGGCCGCGTGAGTGGGAGTGCCGCGTCGGGTCCAGTCTGACCCTCGGCCTCTTGTGGGGGGGGGGGGGCCTCGGTAACTGCCGCGGCCGCCGCGCGTCGCAGTTGGTGGCGGGACATCGCTAGAGGTGCTTGTCAAGACCGCCTCCACGGGGCGCCGCTGACGCGCGAGGCCCTCGTCCGGAAGCGCGTCGAGGGTTGCTCCGGGAGCGCAGCGCTGGTGCGGGAACCGACTTGAGCGCGTTCATGCCGGGGAGGAAGATCCGGTATTCGGGACCTCCCTGTCCCACGTCTTGCGGGATCCAAAACTGAGGCGCAGACGTAATCTCAATAATGTTGAAGCGTCTCGGCGCAGGTCGCTCCGGAGGCGGCGCGGGGTGCCAAGCTGCATCAGGCATCTCCCTCGGCATGCGGATCAGAGGCAGAGAGCCCATCTCCTGCTCCTCGAAGCAGCTCTCCGAGACTGGCTTGGTCGTTAGGAAACGCTGGCTGTCACGGAATCGCTTCTTGGCAGAGGCGAAGCCCCGAGCAGCATCCTGTGAGGCTTGGGCGATGCTTTGGCCGGTGTGCTGGGGAAGGCACACAGTGGCGGGGTTGGGGCGGCCGAGCTCGTCGAAAGCACTTTTGCTAGCAGGCTCAACAACGGATGCCTTGGGCGGCGAGATGATCGGATGGCGGGCTGAAGGGGCCTTTCGGTCGGAGAAGAGGTCGCGGAACTTGTCACCCCAAACAGTCTGCCCGGCGCTCTTGTGGCTGTGATCTCCCCCACCTGGCCGAGAATGCGCCCACTCGTTGCTGGGACGCCGAGGGCCTTGGGGAGGGGGAGGGGCTCCATCTCTGTAAGGGGCCGGGTTGGCCCACGAAAACTGTGGTCCGGACCTCGGGCCGTTGTTGGAAGCGGCCGCTGACGGAGGAAGTCGAACGACGGGTTGGGGTCGCGGCAGAGAAACATGGGGGTGCAGCGCATCACCGTCGAATGCGGGATGGCCGAGCATATCGGGGGGTGGGGGAGAGGGCGATGTTGATCGTCCCGGCTCAGCCGGGCCAGCTGACTCGAGCCGGATATCTCGTGTGGGGAAGAAGCGGGAGGTGCGAGACTGCGAGGCAGGCGAGCCACCGGGGAGCAAGGGTGCCGAAGGTGTACGGTCTGCATGAGAAGGCTCGCGACGCGAGATGGTGACATCTGCCTGAGATCCTTGGCTGGTGTTTTTGGCCGAGGGTCGCCAATTGTCGACAACTTCTGGTTGAGTATCGGCGTACGTCATGCCACGCTCGGCTAGGTGGCGGTCCTGCTCTGCCTGGCGGGCCCTGCTATGCTCGAGGGTTGCCCTGTCATTATCGGCGATGGCGCTGGACCACTTGCTCCTGTTGCTGGCAAGGTTCGCGTGCTCCGGGCGTGCAACGGGAGCTGTCGAATCGTGGGTTCTGCGTGCACTAGGTGGTGCGATTGGTGCAGGTCCCTTCTTGGATTGCGAGGGGGGAAGCTGGCCAGGCTGAGAGACGGGGGGCGATCCGACAGCAGCGTTGAACGTGCCATTGCCAAGTCCCCGAGTATTCGGAGCCCAGACGCTTCCTGCAGCCTGAGGGGCCGGAGGAGGTCCCCATGTAGCGGTACTGAAGCGTTCAGGTTGGGAAGGCGCAGCGGAACCCCACGACGGGTTGCCGCTATTATTTGATTTATCTCGGAGCTGAGGAGGGACAAAGTTGTCGCCGGCAGACTTGTTCTCTGCCGAGCGCAGATGCGGGGGCACGGAAGCCTTCATAGCGGTTGGCTGTTCAGCGACGGCTTTGGGCGAGTTGTCGGCGGCCGACTTGTCGATGGTGCTGAAAGCCGTGCCAGGCGTCGTCGCCGTCGTAGTGGTAGAAGTGTTTGAGGCTGTTGCGGATTCCTTGGGGTGGGTTGCGGGGTCTGAGTCTCCAGAGCCTTGACGTTGTTGTAGTATATGGGCAGGATGCGCGCCTTCCTCCTTCGAAGCCTCCTTGGCGCTCTTGCGTTCGGGGGCAGGGCCCATGGCGTCGAGTCGAGCCTTGATGCGCTTTTGCTTCTCGGCTTCTTCGCGAGCCTCTTCGTCCCTTCGGCGTTGCCTGGCGAGCTCGAGTCTCTCACGCATAACCTTCTTCTGAATCTCAAGATCCTCCTCGACCGACCTCTGCGGCACCGCAGGCTGAGCTGGAACGGCATGAGCGAGCGCAGGCGAAGCGTGAGGCAGGGCAGCGGCATGGCCGGCAGGCGGGTGGGCCGAGTCTGGCGAGACAGGACCGTCAATGGAGACGGCGAACGAGGGCCTGCGGGCATTCGGTGGTTGGTCGTGCATTCGTTGGGAATATGGAACATTTCCGAGGTTGGAACTACCACGGCGGCGTCCATAGGATCCCTCCTGGGCTGCGCGGCTGGTCTGGAACGCAGCTGACGGCTCGGGGTGGTCATGGTGAGGACGTTGCATCACGGCAGGATGTCGCGCATGAGGGTCGGCACGGAATGAGCCTCTTCGATCCCCTACAGGCTCATAGCGGCCAGACTGCGAGTTGTAAAGCTCGCGATTGCCGGCGGCGCCTCCCTCACGCCATGCTGATCGGCTGAAATCGTCGGCAGCGATCTCTCTCGCGGGCGGGGGAGGTGATATACTGGGCTGGAGGCCATCCCTGGTAGATAGACGGTGGTGATTCGAAGGATGGATGAATGGTGATTCAGTAGCGGCAGGTGACGACTTTTCGACGGGAGGAAGTTTGGCCCAAGGAGATTTGGCAGGACTTGCGGGCGCGGGCGGCTTCGCGACGAACGTGGGCTTCTCGACAGAACCGGGTTTCAGAATCATGCCCTTACCAGAGGGAAGACCGCTAGACTTGGGTAGTGATGTCGCCGTTTCTGGAGGAGCTGGCGATTTGGAGGGCTCGATCAACTGCGCTTTGTCCTTGGCGATGGCTGGAGCCGGAACAGGCTCTGGGGCCTGCACTGCCTGTTCCTCGGGTTGCGCCGGTAAAGTGACTTTGGTGCCGTCGGTCCAGGTGATGGTATCCGGAGCCCAATCGTCGTCGTCGTCGTCGATATCGGCCCAGTTGTTCTGTCCCTGCGGCGTATCGGGCCCTAGACGGTTCGCGATATGGACTCCATACTTGACCAACTCTTCATCGGTGAACTTCCTAGGCTCGGGCGGAGGGACAGCTACAGGACGGGCAGGTCAGTTCATTATGCTCAAAAAAGATACAGATGTCATCCGTTGCTGCTGCCGATGAGCTGTGACTCACGTCGATTCTTGTTCCAGACGGCGCTGGCATCAGGGCCGGATGCCGCCTGTCCACCGTTGGAAGAGGAAGAAAACTTGTTGACGGAACCTGCAGCGCCCGACTTGGCGACAAGTCGCGGACGGGATGCCGACAGGGTAGAGGATGAAGAGGGCGCAGCGCTGAGGCCCGAGGCCGTGTTTGTCTTGTCGCTGGGTTTCGCGGCGGGGTTGGAGGGCGCGCTCTTGGAGGCGGCGAGAAACTTCTTGTTCACCGAGACGGCCTTGAAGGTGGCGGGTTTCTTGACGGTAGACGAGCTGCGCAGGTGGCCCTTGTCGCCATCGGTGCTCTTGGTCGCAGAGGTCGAGTCGCCGCGGGACGCCTCTGTGTCGGAGCCTCCGCTGACACTAACATCTGCTGAGTTGATGTGGTCTTCGACGCTGGTGATGTGCTTGTTCTCAATCTCTTCGATGGCAGGGCTGCCGTTCAGATATGCGCGGTCCAGGACGGCATCGTGGGAGTCGGTCTCGTCGTTGGTGTTCTGCTGGGATGGGGAGGTCATGGTCGAGTGGCCTGGTCGTCGGTGTGGTTGCTGGTTCGGTGACGTGGTCATATGCGGGAGGACCGAAACGTCGCATGAGGCCTGATGCGCAGTGTGATGCTCGCTGATAGATGTCATAGGATCCCGAGCGATATGGAGTGCCGGATACCTAAGCTGAGGGTTTGGGTAGGAAGGGGG
>NW_009276966.1:92666-118966 GCF_000150675.1 Verticillium dahliae VdLs.17
ACAAATATCGGGGAAGTTACTACTGGAATTTTCGGATAATTCTGGGGCGCTCGGGTTGGATTGTTAAGGAAGCTTAAAGGCCTCATTGGGGCTTCCGACTTGTTCTTGGGCCCAGATTTAAAATCCCCAGGGGGGGGGGGGGGGGGGGGGGTGCCTACCAGAGGCGGCTGGGAGCGCAAAGTGGACATGCTGGCGGGTGCAGGTGCAGCCTTCAGCGTCTGACATTCACTGTTCAACAGCCCGAGCTACCGAGCTAATAGGCAGGCCTCAGCACGCAGCCCCCAGCTGTTGAGCGTACTGTGCATTTCCTTTATCGCACTGTAGCTGCATCAGCTGTTTTCGCCTGTTCGAAGCGGACTGGCTTGCTCCCTCCGCTCGTAGGCGCCTGATACAACCCACCACCATATCCTCATGTTACACCAAACATTTCTGTTGCCGGAGCTCGGAGCAAAGCCCTCAATCATCCATGGAAGTTTTCCCTTGCAAGATTTTTTCTTTTGAGCTTCAGTCGCCTATCTGTGAAAACTGATGTCTATGGTGTGAAGTAGAACACTCCATATTTGACGAATCTACGAGCAGCAAATGATGAGCCTTAGGAGCACTGGCGATTCTTCTGTCACATTCTCAAACTGATCTGGTGCTCACATCCATCGAGCCACGTGCTGCACGGCCCAGACTGGTAAAACTTAAACCAACCTCAGCCAATGCTCGACCTACACGTCACGGAAAACAGCTTCACATCACCGCCGGTGTTGACAGTGGGCGAGCACTAGCTCAGTACACCCCTCAAACACGTCAGCCATAGCTGCAGGAGCCGCAATCTTCAACATCGATACATTCCGGCAGCTCAACTTGACAAAGGGGATCAGGTCCAGTTGAACAACGTCTAATACTTATGTACACGTCCGCCAGCCATTGCTAGAAGAACCAAGCCGCAGCTCATCCAGCCCACACATTAGTGAGCGTTGTTCTTGTGGTGACCTGCGTCGCTGTCAGTCTCCGTCTCGTCTCAAACTGGATACGCTGTGGCACTCACGAAGGTGGAAGTAGTAGTTCTGGGCATAGCCAAGGACGAGGAGGACGGCAATGGCGTGGATGATGGCTGTACACGACTGTCAGCACTCTTCTCTACATGTCGTTTTCTCTGCTCAATGCACGTACGCTTCGCCGACGCGTTCTTGCCGTCGAAGTGCTTGGCCTGGTAGCGGCCGAGGATGCCCTTGGCCTGAACCTGGGGGGCAGGGCCCTGGGGGAGCCTCTCGTAGAACTTGACAACGTTGGCCATCTTGACGGCGTTGGGGTTGGCACCGAGAGCCTGCGTGATTCACTTCGTCAGCCAGCGTTTCCTCCCAGTCTTTGATTCATTTTCCATAACGTCGAGTTCTGGGGTGGTCGTCGCATGGTTGTCGTCGCGGGTGATGCCGAGCAAATCCTTCCCTAGCTCCGAGTCGCCCGGCCGTCACCGCGGCGCATCCGTTGCATCCATCGCATCGTCCATCGCATCATTCGGATCATCAATCGAGGGTTCGGAAGCATACCTTGGGGGAGGCAATCTGCGAAATTCGGCACCGTTAGCAAAAGCTGCAACACGAGGTGATCCCGGGATCGGGGAGGGACGGAGTCTGGCGGTCGGGCGTACCTTGGGGGGGATGAGGGTCGAGAGACCACGGCGCGCGATGTAGCTCATGATGGCGGCTGGAAGAACGACGAGCGGAGGGGTATCGAATTAGGAGGAGTTGCGCAGAGCAAGCCAATCGACCGGATCCAATTGGGCTTTATCGTGACGTTGAGGGAGCTGATGTTCAATCGGGTCGTTCGCCTGGGTCGAGGATTGCCGCGGGAAGGAAAAGCGCTCGCTTGCCCGGGACAACGTTGATGCGGCCGCCCAATCAGCGCCCACCAATTCCTGGTTTGCCCTTCAGCTGCAGCAACGTCAAGTCAATTGAGGAACTTCGAGCGCCCGCCACGACGACACGACTTGATTCGACTCGATCCAACCCCTCCATCGACCCCATCTGAGAGGACGTCCCGCCATGGCTTCTCTGAGGACTCAGCAGGCCGCTCGCCTTCTCCGCAGCGCGACGGCCACCCGCACCGCCATGCCGCTGGCTGCTCGCCGCTTCCAGAGCTCCGTCACCACCGCGCCCGCTGCCGTGCCCTCGACCGACCCGAACCAGCCCGATTACGAGATCAACCACGACAAGGCCACCTCGTGAGTGCCTGCAGGAAGCAGTAGGAAACGAGGATAGCCGCTGACGATGATCTAGTACCTTCACTCCCGTCCCCAAGCGCATTCAGGATGGCAGTGAGGACGTCCCTTACATCCAAGCCGCCACCGTCTCCGGCGCTCCCATGGAGCTTCAGGGGCGCACAGTTCGGTACGACTATCCATGCCCGTACACCGATGACGGCCTCGTCCTATCGGAATAATACGGCCGTCTGTCCTCGAGCGCAGCTAACGCATACAATAGCATCTACCAAGAGACCAAGCCTGCCACCCAGTCCGGCAACTGGCAGGGCCACCACTGGCGCATGGACTGGGACATCCTCCCCAAGGGCCACCGGTGGGAGAACCCGCTGATGGGCTGGCAGTCGTCGGGTGACATGATGCAGGGCACCAAGCTCAACTTCAAGACCAAGGAGGACGCCATCCGCTTTGCCGAGAAGCAGGGCTACGAGTTCTTCGTTCAGGAGCCCCAGAGCCGCAAGATTGCGCCCAAGGCGTACGCCAACAACTTTTTGTACTCAGCGAGGAACCTGAAGCACATCCGCACGAAATAGATGGGTGTCCTTAGGTGGGTGTGAAGGGTGCGTGGTGAACTGGGAATGTGTACATAAGTGTGCAGGAATCGAAAGTTTTAGAGTTGTTCTGTCACAAAGAACCGTCGCTGGACTAGCAGGATTGCGAAATTGCTGTTGTTCCAGCTTCAGTGAAATACGGTGTGACATGCGAAGGAACGCAGGTGACCTCTTGGTGCTTTCAAGACTTTGCGGCTGGACCATGTATTCAGGCAGAAGCAGGCGGAGTTAGTGATGCAGACGATTGACGATGAACTGGGCACAGACGGCGACAAGGGGCAGCCCGTCACGAGACGACTGTCACTGTCTTGACTACCTACCTAGGAAACTGCTCTAGTATAGCGGTAAGATTCGTTTTACACAGAAGGCCGCAAAACAAGCTGCATCACCGCAAGGGTTCACCAGGGATATATCATGTCAAAGGTAGTTGATCTGGTATCATTGATGAAGTGCCGAAAATATCGTGCTCTGTCAAGTCTAATCCGCTCCATTCCGAAGTCCTCATGAAGCTACGTTTGCCCAATCACTTGGGGCTGGCAACGTCGATTCCCGCAGTATGGGATAACCCTAGCATGCAAAGTTTTACTCTCTAGGTGATGAGCATGGACTCGTGTCCCTCATCAGGGCGATCAAGGCCGATGTCCAACCTCTCAGGAAGGGACTTCTTGCTGGCACGGGCTGTCTGCTCAGCCCAGGCTCTCATCCTCACGAGCTCGCGAATGGCCGCTTCTCGGCGCTCGGACATGCGCTGAAGGACAGCCTTGTTGACGTTGTCCGCGACTTCCCTCCTCAGATCAGGGTGAAGAATGGCGGCTTGCTGGGGCTCCAGGCTACTACGCGGCACCACTAGCAAGGCCATGGTCTCTTCGAGATCGTTGAGAAATCGAGGATCAGTCACGGCGCGAGGGGCCAGATGCGTCTGGGCGAACTCGAGCGTAGCGATTTCGTCCGACGATGCGGTCGAGGAGCGGATGCGCTCGACCAACTGCAGACGCAACAAGGCGAAGTGCAGGGTAGGGTCGCGATCCAGTATCTGACGGATCTGTTAGATCCGGTCCTCGCAGCAAGCAATTGAAAGAGGAAAAGGTGAGGTGTTTGCTCAGTAAAAAGTGGTTGTTTCTCATCACGATCCGAAGATCATATGAGTGGTGCATGTAAAACTCGTGTTCTAATCATAGCAAGGCAGAGGAAAGGAGGAGAGCGTCTTACCTCAGGATCGAGATCATTCAAGGCCTCTATTGCTGACTGCACGCTACCGATATGGATAGAGTGCTGAATCTGCTGACGCAGTTGGATCGTGTCGTCGGCCTGATGTGGCTGGAGATTGGCCTCCTTGCTGAACTTTGCTGCAGCATTGGGGTAGCCTTCCATCATCAGGTAATCGAAGATGAGTGAATTGATGTCGCTGGGGAAAGCCAAGTCAGCATGATGCTGCAACCAGTTATGGGTCATAGAGGCATGAGACGAGACACAAGAAAGGTTCAGGCAAAATTTATATCGACTTTCTCCGCACGGAATTGCTAGGAGAGATTCCCATTGTGATAGTTGTTCATCATTCTGGTGTTGGTGGTGGATGGGGAAGGCTGGAGCAGAAGAAAAGAAGGCACAAACCTCTTAGGCGACTTCACGTCATCGACGCGCTCCTCAAACGAGTGCTTCATTGGCGTAGCTGTTGACGCTGACGAAGTCTGAAGAACGGACGTCTTAGCAAATGCCGAGGCATCGCCCATGATGTCAAAGCTGACGAACCATGATTCTCAGGCGCGTCTCGCGAACGAGACTGGCAGCTGCTCTGTTCCAAACAGCGACGGAGACGGGATCGTTGGGGTCTGGCAGTCCAGACATGCGGTGGGAGGTGGGTAGGATGAGTTGGTTCTAGGAGCAGTCGTGATCGAGGAGATTCTGACGCCGAAGAAGTGACAGCTAGGGGGGTTTGAGGTGGAACATTTGGGCCCAGGCTGTTCGATGGCGAAAGCAGGCTGGGACACGAAGAATGAAGGCGAAGGTGAAGACGAAATGGGAGTGAGGGAAGGAATGCAAAACGGGTGCAACGTAGGCTTTAATTATTTGAAAGCAGGTGCAGGGCCTGGTGTGGATTTCCCGGCACGAGGCTGCCAATCAGGGCGTGTCCGGGCTTGACCTAACGCAGAATGGGGCTTCTGCTTTCGTTGGCGACGGGGGCCTTGCACTTCTTTGCCCTGACCAGCTCGTGCCGTGTCGCTGAGCGAAAGAGGCTGAAGGCTGCCACCTGCCTGAAAGCGCTAGCAGCGCCAAAAAAGCGCCCTGTAAATACAGTGTGAGAGGTGATGATCCTGCCTCCATGTGACGGGAATGACCTCACGCGACCTGCTGCTCTGCGTCTCCAACCCATTGATGTCGACCAAGAACCTCTCTCCTCTTTTCTCAACGTTCTCCTCCAAGTAGGCACTAGTCTCCAGCTTTCGAAGCTCTCTTTCTCTGTCTACCAAACCATCTTAGCAGGCATAGTCTGTGCCGAGCTTGTCCCCCGTTCAGTGGTCTAGGCTCGACAGGGCTTCTTATCTGTTTATCATCCTCCCACTCCTCTTCTGGGCCTCAATTGTTCAGATTCTGAACTTCGGAGGGCGCCGATTGACGGGTACCGAAGCGCTGCATCTGCATCTGTGCTTGGGTTCAAGAGCCTACGTCTCGCCGGCTGTTTGAGTCAACGTCTTCGCACTGACAAGTGTTCTCGAATTACGACCTGTTTCGTCCAGCCTACCTTATCTTCAGCCACCGATCCAACTACCCCGCGGCTCCTCACTCGCTGATCTGTCTGTGATCTGGGAGACACAACTGCCAGCCTACCATGGCCGCCAACGAATCTCATGTTACGGTGCAGAAACGCCTTCATTATGCACCTCCATGGGCCGATGTGTCTATCATCGGCATCGCAGGCTCGTCGGGCTCTGGCAAGTCGACGCTGGCGCATGCCATTTGCAAGAAGCTGAACCTGCCGTGGGTCGTCATCTTGTCCATGGTAAGCGTTCAGCTGGGTCGAGTGGCTGAGACGAAAGGTCATGTCTAACATGAGAAGGATTCCTTCTATAACCCTTTGACGCCAGAGCAATCTAAGAAAGCGTTCAACAACGACTTCGACTTTGACTCCCCAGAGGTAGATCCCTCCTCCTAACTTCCCAAGTGAAGAATCGCGTGCTTAATAATACTGTGTAGGCTATCGACTTTAATGTCTTGACGCAGTGTCTTCGAGACCTCAAGGCCGGGTGCGTATCGCTCAATGTTTCCTTGCATAAGAAAGATGCAGCATGCCCCGGCCACTGACTAATGATGAACAGTAAGAGGGCAGAGATTCCTGTCTACTCTTTCGCCAAGCACCAGCGTCTGGACCATTCTACCACGATTTATTCACCACATGTTTTGATCCTCGAGGGCATCTTTGCCCTGTACGACCAACGTATTTTGGATCTACTGGACATGAAGGTATTGCCGCCCTAATACGTTAGGCTATAGACTGGCGCTGACGGTTCCAGATTTTCTGCGAGGCCGATCCCGATACATGCCTTTCTAGACGAGGTGTGAACCTTAGGCTCCACTGATATGACACCTACTTATACCCGACAGTTCTTCGCGATGTCAGGGAACGCGATCGTGACGTCGAGGGTATCATGAAGCAGTGGTTTGGATTCGTCAAGCCCAATTTCGAAAAGGTAGGAATCTCAGCTCACTGCATGAGCGCCGCTAATTGGGCGTAGTATGTCGAGCCGCAACGAAAGGTGGCTGGTAAGTCGCACCACGTTCCAGGGGTCTTCAACATCAATTAACGGAAGTAGATGTCATCGTTCCTCGTGGTATTGAGAACCACGTTGCTATGAGTGAGCTTGCCGCCGATGACCACGCCATGCATGGCGAAACTAACATTCATCAGCCATGGTGGTTCAGTACATTGAGCGAAAGCTGCTTGAGAAGTCAACGCACCACCGCGCCGCCTTGACTCAACTCGAGATTGACGCATCGGCAGAGCCGCTGTCGGACAAGGTCTTCATCCTTGACCAGACGCCACAGTTGCGGGGCATGAACACGATTCTCCAGGACATTGACACCTCTGCCGAGGATTTCATATTTTACTTCGACAGGCTGGCCTGTTTACTGGTTGAGAAGTACGCCGCTGCCTGTCTTCAACATGCCCGAGAGAAAAGACTGACAATATTAGGGCGCTCAACAATGTCCGATTCAAGGAGTACGACGCAGAGACGCCCGCGGGCTACAAGTACAAGGGTCTTCAGGCCAAGGGTGAGGTTACGGCAGTGCTCGTGCTCCGTGGCGGCGCCGCGTTTGAGACGGCGCTGCACAGACTGATCCCCGACTGCCGCACCGGGCGTATCCTCGTCCAGTCGAACGTGCGGACTGGCGAGCCGGAGCTGCACTACCTGAAGCTTCCCAGCCAAATCGAGAAGAGCGAAAGTGTGCTCTTGATCGACACGCAGATGGCCAGCGGCGGTGCGGCGCTGATGGCCGTCCAGGTACTCGTTGACCACGGCGTTGCGCAGGAGAACATCGTGCTGGCGTGCTACCATGCTGGCAAGCTGGGCGTGCACCGGTTGACCAAAGTCTTCCCCGGTATATCTGTCGTGCTGTGTAACATGCTGCCCGACAGTGAGAACCGATGGGTGGAGAAGAGGTACTTCCGGTGTTGATTGACGACTAAATGAGGGTGGGTTGGGCAATTGGAAATATGCAGGGCGAAGGATTGATTAACTAGGTCGTCTGGCATGAGAGAAACCATTTTCACGCCAGCCACTTTTGTGTGATTCTGATCTTCGTGTCAATCCGAGCGTGCTGCTTCGCTATGAACCAGTGCCTCAGAGCGAGGACCCTTGGCATCAAAAATGAAATCTGGCACTAGCCACCACTGGCAGTTAAGACTAATCTTGAGCGAAGGCCGGGACGTCTGAGCTTTGTGCGACTTTGGGCAATAGATCGGAGACAACCGTATCTATTGCTCTCTGTTCAGCCCCAAGACTCTTGGGACCATCATTGTAGCCCTCGAACGAAAGTCGAATCTTGGGGTAACGGTCGACTTGATCACAGCTCTGATGGCTCAGCCTGCTCCGTCTACAAGATATGCCTCGAGGCTCGGTTTTACCTAGTCCTACAAGAGACGAACTCTAGCCTCGCGTCAACAACAAGGTTTTTACGGAACATGGTAATGGTTCCCTCGTACCTCCACCCGCTGGGCTGAATTTTCCCTTCTTCAACGTGTCAATCTTCAGTCCCTGGTATGCGTTCGTCGCTGTTCTCTAGACGCCCTAATAGACACTCTAGAATCTTCCTGTTGCCATTTGTCAGGGTCGCCGACAAGCGCACACGTGACTCAGAATGACATTGGAGCACAGTACACTCCGTCTTCCCTGGATGAGAGATCAGAGTACAATTGTGCTACATATCTTGGGCCCGCATGAGTGGTATGGTAGTCTTAGGTTCATTCAGGGATACTAATGTTTAGCCACACAAATCTCACCTCAATTTCGCTGGATGTCTTCACTTGAACACTGAATCCTCGACATTGTTCAAAGGGTGCAGATGCGATGGTGCAACCTAGTGATGGGCGAGAAAGTCATTCCACCTTAATTTAAGCATACCATTATTGTACTTGATTAAAGTTCATCCACTATCCTCCGATTGGAGGTGTGAGACATCAATTCAGAATCTGGCCTGTAGAGAACAAACAGCCCCTGCAAAGTCACCGGATACCCACGGTCTGGACGGCTCCAAAGTGGTTGTTCCTTTAGAAAACCAGGCTCAGGTTTTCGCAAAGTCGATGATAAAGTCACTTCACCGCTATATTTTCTTCCTTTCAAACGTCAAATACCATAATGCTGAGTACACAGATTAAAGCCGTCTGAGACCCACTGTGAACTTTGATCTTTAATCTTCTGAAGTTCTGACCGTGACGATGTCTTTTTCGGAATACTCAATTGACAGCTTCACAGGAAAGCACACCGGCCGGTAAATGAGTTAGTATGTCAGAGGAATAATGTTACGAATCTTCGCAACACGTGGTTATCTCCAGAGATATGCTAATCTAGGGAGTAGGAAGTTGTACCACATGCGAGCACGACCGATTCGTACATCATGGCCAATATCATTTAGCAGCTCGTGATGACCCGCTGAAACGCAAACATCAATTGTTCCTCTAAACGAGGGAAGCTGGACCAGATGACTTCTCGGATCATGAATCATGAAAAAAGCGTTCATGCTGCGAGATACCTTGTCTATGTAGACTACGAGCAGGTGGGTTGGAGTTTTCATCAGAAAGCCGTCTTGGTGGTCTGCGTGTCTTCGGCTCGGAGATGACTTCATCAACGGAACGAGCGACCTGACGGCGCAAGGAGCCCTCGGCCGTAGCCTGTGAAGCTCGGTCTAGAAAAACACGATTTGTCCGACATGATTAATCTTCGCGCGTCGGGCTCTCGGTACGCTGCTCGGCCGTGAAGACGGAGGTCGGCAGGCCGGCACCTTCAGTCCGGGAAGACCGGCGTCATGTGGAGCTGCTAGGTAAGTTGTTCGTCAGGCTGGTGTTATCCAAGCGCGGTCGCCCATTCCTTTTGGCCAAGGTCTTGTGCATGCATGTCCAATGTTTTTTCTCCGAAGATACAACAACAATGGGAGATACATTCAAAGTACCCAAGGCCTGCGAAGGCTATGGATGAAGTCACTTGAGCGTCATGTACCGGAGTTATTGGGGTTGAGACGCAAAGCTCGCGCATCGACTGTTGCATGCTTGGCCTCCCCTGATTTTGCAGCGGCTAGTGCCTGTGCCTGCTGTGCTTCCACTCTGTGGTGCGGCAAGGTAGCGCCGGGCTGCGGGTCAATGACGTCTGGAGAGCAGGGATTGGAGCTCTGGCTGGGATCAATGATAGCGGCCATCATCACCACCGCACTAGCCCGTAGCAGACAGCACCAACTCGATCAACCAACCACCATTCCGCTCGTCTCCTGCCACAGGCTGAGGTAGCTCCGACTTCTTTTCCCTCTCAATCACCTCGAAGCGATTTTTCTTGTGCAGTATTGTCACAGCCTGCTACAGCGCTTCCAATCCCCAAAGCGCGCAGTTTGATTCTCCTCGACACACGCTCGTTCACTTGCTCTGCTGATGGACTGACACCTTCCCACCGCGAGACCCGACAACCCAGCCATCACCTCATAGAATGCGCCCCGCCACGGCGACAGCGGCGCCTGTCCGCCTGGCACGCGCGACACGACAGTATCGAGGCATTGCAGGCCCCCACTGCCTCGCTGGACGATCGCAACCTTTTGTTCTGCAGTCAAGATCATACGCAAATGTCCCCCCGCGGTCCCAAGCCCGAACCTCCCTGACGCCGTTCTTCTTCGACGCCCACAAGGCCCCCAAGGCTTCCGTCCGACCCATATCCGGCAAGCCTCTACCTCAGGTCAAGTCCAGGGCCTGGAACTTTGCCTATCGAGCGGCAGCCTGGTTTGGTATCTCTGTTGCCTTTGTCGGCGTTAGTGTCGTCGGCTTCTTCATTTACGATGCCTCGACATACAAGGAACATACCACCGGCATGGACATCACCGTCTCGCAGATGGCCTTGAACCCCCGCATTGGCGGACCAAAGAACCTGCCAATCGCCGAGGTCTTCATTGATGACTCTGATCATGAAACGAAGCAGAACCAGAAGGACAAGCCGAAGCTCGTCATCCTCGGTGGCGGATGGGGTGGCGTTGCCATGCTCAAGGAGCTGAACCCCGACGACTACCACGTGACGGTCATCTCGCCCAAGAACTACTTCCTTTTCACGCCCATGCTGCCCTCCGCCACTGTCGGCACCCTCGAGCTCCGCTCTCTCGTTGAGCCTATCCGCAGAGTTCTCGCCCGTGTCAATGGCCACTTTGTACGCGCCAAGGCGGAGAATGTCGAGTTCTCCCATAAGCTCGTCGAGGTGTCTCAAGAGGACAAGCAGGGAAACGTGACGAGATTCTACGTTCCATACGACAAGCTTGTTATTGCCGTGGGCTCAACGACGAACCCCCACGGTGTCAAAGGACTGGAGAACGCCCACTTTCTCAAGGACATTAACGATGCGCGCTTGATCCGCAACTCGATCATCCGCAACCTTGAAAAGTCTTGCCTACCGACCACCACCGACGAGGAGCGCAAACGCCTCCTGTCTTTTGTTGTCAGCGGCGGCGGCCCCACGGGTGTTGAGTTTGCGGCTGAGCTCTTCGATCTTTTGAACGAGGACCTGACGGAGAACTTCCCTCGCCTCCTGCGCAACCAAATCTCGGTGCACCTGATCCAGAGCCGTAGCCACATCCTCAACACCTATGATGAGGCAGTCTCCAAGTATGCCGAAGCCCGTTTTGCACGCGACCAGGTTGATGTTCAAATCAACTCCCGCGTTCAGGAGGTCCAGCCCGACAAAATCATCTACACACAGCGTCAGGATGACGGTAGCATCGTCACGAAAGAGATCCCCATGGGTTTCTGCCTCTGGTCCACTGGTGTTTCTCAGACGGAATTCTGCAAGCGTCTCTCGGATAAGCTAGGCAGCATGCAGACGAACCGGCATGCCCTCGAGACGGACACCCATCTCCGCCTCAACGGTGCGCCCCTAGGCGATGTCTATGCCATTGGCGACTGCTCTACGGTCCAGAACAACGTTGCCGATCATATCGTGACATTCCTCCGCAACCTTGCATGGAAACGCGGCAAGGATCCCGAAACTCTTGAACTGCATTTCAGCGACTGGCGTGACGTCGCCTCTGACATTAAGAAGCGATTCCCACAAGCTATTGGCCACCTGAAGCGCGTTGATAAGCTGTTTGCTCAGTTTGACAAGGATCAGTCCGGTACCCTCGACTTTGGCGAACTTCGTGAGCTGCTCAAGCAGATCGACTCCAAGCTCACCAGTTTGCCCGCAACGGCCCAGCGTGCTCATCAACAAGGCCAGTACCTTGCGCACAAGTTCAACAAGATGGCGCGCACAGCCGACGCGCTGAGGCAGAACGAGATCCAGGACGGCGACATTGACTCTGTTGTCTACAGGGCGTTTGAGTACCACCATCTCGGCAGCCTGGCCTATATCGGCAACTCGGCCGTGTTCGATCTCGGCCAAGGGTGGAACATTACGGGCGGATTGTGGGCTGTGTACGCCTGGCGTTCGGTGTATTTCGCGCAGAGCGTGAGTTTCCGCACGAGGATGCTGCTGGCAATGGACTGGGCGAAGCGGGGTTTGTTCGGCAGAGGTACGTTGCGTCGCTTCAGATTGACGGCCTTTACTAACGAGTCACAGATTTGGTTGCGTATTAGAAGCGTCTTAAGGAGCATCATGTGCGATAGTTTCTTGAGTTCATGGACAGGAGGACCAGGACACATGTCAAATAGGTCATTACAGCCAGCCCGGCTTATGTATTCACGCTGCGTTATGAAGCGAAGTCCTTGTCCCCCCTGCATCTATAACCTGAAATCCTTGTACGACCACTTCTCCGAGTACTTGACCTTTGGCGCCTTGTGGAAGGCGATCCTCCTGCGGCTCTCGACCTTGCCACGCACCAGCAAGCTCCTGTATCTGTCCTTGAGCAGGTTGCCCTCGGGCCGCAGCCTGCGGAGCGAGTCCTGCAGCTCATCCGGCAGAACGAGCTCGAGGTCACCCTCGGGCAGCTTGCTCTTGCCGAGCTTCTTCCTCCGCAGCACGACCTCGCCGGCACCGTCGTCCTCCTCGTCCGAAGAGTCGACTTCGGCCTGCTGCGCGACGAGGGCCTGCACAAAGGCGTCGCGCTCGGCAATCTCGGACGCAATCTCCCTGATGCGTTTCGTCTGCTCGTCGCGGGCTTTGATCTTGGACTCGTGCTTCTTCAGACCCTCCTCGGCCCTGCGGCGCTTGATCCTGTTGCGCTGGACCGTTGTCTTGCGCTTGCGCGGCTTGCTCGGCGCCGACACACCCTCGGCATCCGACCCCTCGGCATCCGTCTCGAAGCCCTCCCAGGCCGAGTCCTCGTCCCACTCGGAGAGGTTGGCGCGCGCCTCGGCGGCGTCGGCCTCGGCAGCGGACCGGGCAATGGCCTCCTCGCGCAGGCGCGTCTCCTCCTCCTTGGCGAGACGCTTCTTCTCGGCCTCGACGGCCTTGGCCGACTCGACCTCGAGGCGGGCGGCGTAGTCCTCGAACAGGGGGTTGTAACTGTGGCCGCCCTTGGGCTTGGCCACGGCGCGGACCGTCTTGCCCGACGCCCGCGAGGGAGACGGGCTTGTGGCGCAGCGTGCGCGGGGGCTTGGGCATTTCCTTGGCGGGGATGAAGTTGTCCTCGGCGCGCTCGACGACGGGCTTCTCGACGGGCGGCGGCGCCGCCCAGACGTCGTAGGTCGCGGGCTGGACGTCAATGGTCGAGGGCGCCTGGCCGTCGGCGACGCGGCGCAGGCGCGCGAGCTCGGCGGCCGACACCCAGTCCTTGCGGGCGCGCTTCGTCGGGAGCAGGCCGTCCGAGGTCTTGGGGGCGGGCCGCTTGCGCAGGGACACGGCGGGGACGGCGGAGCGTTGGGCGATGATCTCGTCAGCGCGCAGCGTCTTGGTCACGCGCTGCTTCTTCTTGGGGTCCGTCTCGCCGACGGTGTCGATGGCGAAGAGGTCGGCTGAGTCCTTCTCGGCGGCGACACCACTGGTTTTCTCTGTTAGCCGGGCCGGGGCCTCGTGTGGGAGTGTGGCTCAGGCAACGGGCCGAAGGCAAACGGTCTCTCTCTTACCCTCGGATGATTTCGTCGTTGAGGGCGTCGAGGCCCTGCTCAACTTCGGTGAGGTCGACGTTTTTCCTCCATGCCTTCTTGCCTTTCCTTGACGGTTGCTTGTGCTGTTGGGGCGCCTCGGTCGACCCCGAGAGGGGCTTGAGAACGGGCATTGGGGTGGATTGGTGATGGTGAAACGACAAAAGCTGGCAACGGCGAACTTTTGCTTGCTGCAGATAAGGTGAAAGGCAGTTCTAGTTCTGCTTGTACACCAAAATCGTCGGTCTGCCACCTGCTTCAGGGTCGGCGGGGATTCTGGATTTTTTTCCATAGGACAATCTAATCGGCACGTGAGCGGAATATGGAGCCATCGACCAAACTTGCCCCAGTCGATTTTAGAGTGGGAACAATGCCTTATCTTATCGACGTGCATCTCCACCAATCGCTCGGAATGACCGCCGCCAAGGTCGAGAGGCACGAGAATGGACAGCTCCAGACCTGCAGACCTCCTTTCCCCTTGCAACCCGCAGCGCCCTCACTCAAGCTATTCTCGAGACGCCTCCCCCCCGACTTTGACGGCATCACGCGTGCGAACGACTGTCATAACGGACACTATTCGTTGAACGCCGCTGCGACTTTTGCGAACCGACAAGGAACCGTCCGCACCGTGTCGCCACCCCCCCCCCTTCTCCCCTCCTTCGAACCCTATCCACCGCCCCTCCCCCATACCGAGGCTAAGAGGACAGCAAGACCGGCAAGATGGCGTCCGGATCCTACAACAACCCGCTCAAGAAGTTCAAGTACGAGTTGTCGTGACGAGATGATGGTCGGCAGCGGCTGACACTACACAGGCTCGTCTTCTTGGGTGAGCAGAGCGTCGGCAAGACATCACTCATTACACGGTTCATGTATGATTCATTCGACAACATGTACCAGGCGACAATCGGCATCGATTTCCTCTCCAAGGCATGCCAATTCGAGAATTGTACCAATCGACCGAGCTGACCGGCTATAGACGATGTACCTCGAGGACCGCACCGTTCGCCTGCAACTGTGGGATACCGCCGGCCAGGAGCGATTCAGGAGTCTGATTCCCTCCTACATCCGAGACTCCAGCGTTGCCGTGGTTGTCTACGACATCTCGAGTGCGTCACCCCCAGACTTGGCACAGCCTCCGTGGCATCTTCCTTTCCGACGCAACCTCAAGGACTAACCTGTGCAGACGCGAAATCGTTCCAGAACACCAAAAAGTGGATAGACGACGTGCGCGCCGAGCGCGGAAACGACGTCATCATCGTGCTTGTCGGCAACAAGACGGATCTGAACGAGAAGCGCGAGGTCACGACGCAGCAGGGCGAGGACGAGGCCAAGAAGAACAACCTCATGTTCGTCGAGACGAGTGCGAAGCTCGGCCACAACGTCAAGACGCTCTTCAAGAGGATAGCTCAGGCGCTGCCGGGCATGGAGGGCTCCGACACGGCCGCCCAGGCTGCTAACCAGAGTATGTCCTGCCACTTTCAGAGGTTCCGTTTCGAGTCCCTACTGACTGATCTGCGCCACAGTGATCGACGTCAAGACCAACACGCAGCAGCCCTCGCAGGAGGGGTGCGCGTGCTGAGCGGCCAGTGCGGGCCGCCCCCGTCCCCTCCCTTTGGGGACTACGAGATGCAACGCTGTGATGAACGGGCCGCCGGGGCAGGATATCTATCTTAAGCATAGCGTGCAAATGAGGCTGCTTTCATCGGTTCAGTTTGTATCATATTTGGCAGACCATGCTCACGATCGTTCGTACATACAGTACCTCCTACCTTATTTTAATCAGTCTGAGTTGAGTTTGGTCTGGGTTCTTGTGATCTGTCATGTTTCCAACAGCCAGCCGAAGGTGCACCAGGGGTGGTCGAGGGCAGGGCGCTGACGAGGGTCTTGGTCTACGACCAATGCTGGCGCACGGGGTTCCCGCTAAGTCCGTTGCATGTCATCTCCAGTCAAGACTTTCTTTATATCTTGACTTGATTAATCTTTTGAATGGAGATGGCCGTATGTGCCAGCTTTGAACATCTGCCCTGAGAGATTCGAGTATAGCCCCTGGAACAAAGTACTTTGGCATCTATAGCAGGCGACATGAATTGATTGGAACACCTGCTTTGACCATGGAACATCCAACAGCGTACCAACCGTCGTGAGCTCGCACTAAGTAAACGAGCAACAACCCTTAAACCTACAACATAAACGAGCAGATCTCTCGTCATCGGATACCTGGTGCTGCCCGGGTCCAGCGGTCGCACACAGGCTGCCGGTCGCGTGACAGTCCGAGGCAGCCGGCGACCTGCCCCCTGTTGTGGACCGGGTTATGTCATGGGCTTGGACCCTGCGTTCGCTTTCGCTCAGCCAGCAGCCTAAGTCCCACACCCCTAACTCCGCGCCCCCCTAACTCCGCGCACTAAAATCGACGAACGAATAGCAGCGCAGAATAGTAGATAATATTAATTACTTACTTAATAGGGCTTATTCTAATAGAAATTCCGAGTACTAAGACTTAAACTTAGCTTCCTAATACTTAATAGGCGTTACTAATAGTATATAGAGGGCCTGCGCCTTTAATTAAGCGGCCTTAATAGCCTAGATATTAATAAACCTTAAGTTAGGCTCCTAGGCTACCCTTATCTTCCTATAGGGCTTATATATTTCTAATTAAGCGCTTAATTAAGCTATTCGGAGGCCTACTTTTACTATTTATATATCTTTAATATCTAGAGACTTCCCTACCTTTATAAATAAGCGCTATATAGCTCGTACTAAGGCCCTTAATATTATATAGATCCGAGATAGTATAGAATAGCTTAACCGTAGATCTTTCGCCCTTTATAGCGTTTATAAAGTAAAGTCTATATATTTCTACTACTTCTAAGGGGTCTCTAGGTATATAGGATAGCCTTCGTCTATTATCTAAGAGCTTAAGAGAGGCCGAAATAAATTTACTAGCTATAAGCTAGTTCTATACTATTTATTTATAATATTATTATATATAATAGTATTATACTTAGCTTTCTAATAATAGAGAAGGAAGTTCTATTTATTAATAAGCGATATATTAAGGAGGTAAACTATACTCTTAAAATACTTCTTATATATTATCTTAAAAGGGCTAAATATAGAGAGGTTAAGAGGCTATATAATATAGCTCGAATATAGGGGTAGGAAGATAAGGAGGATATTCTCTTAGAAGTACTCTTATAGGAAGTTATTAAATATATAACTCCTATAATTATTTATTATAAAGAAGCGAGGAGATTTAAGCTTAAGGGCCTTAGTTTATATTTAAGGGATAAAGATCTTTATAAACTATTCGAGGCTTATTATATTATTTATTTATCTATTAATTATTATAGCGAACTTCTAATTATTAAAGTTATCGAAAGCTTTAAGGAACTATTACTATTAGAGTATTTTCCCCTTAAAAATAATAAAGGGAGGGAGGGCTTCGCTTATAATAGATATATATTTAATAATAATAATCTAAGAGTATAAATCGGCTATCTATATATAGTATTTCCGATACTCTATTTAGCCTAGAACTAGGCTATTAATTCTTATACCCTCTATAATACCCGTCTTATCTATATTAAATCGTAAATATAAAGGAATAGCTTTAATATTAAGGGCGTTAAATAGAAGGAAGAAATCCTTAAGATATTAAATAATAATACTTTTAATATAGCTAGCTTCTATTCGCTTACTTAAGAGGGTTATAATAAAGGGATTTCGCTATTTAAAGCTTTCTATCTAATACCTCTTAAGGGGAATATTGTAACAACCAAGGAAGCAGGGCGGCCGCGAATCGACGACCCCGCGATCAGGGAGCGCGATAAGATAAGAATCGGGCCCACCTGGCAAATCACGTGATGGCTCACTCAGACATAAAGGGTGAGTCGTCGGGCTCACCAAGGACGCCGCAGTGAGCCAGGGAATGGCTCACGGGATAACACACCGTGATCCTAACATCATGGATCACCAACAACTAACCAGTGAGCCATCCAACATGAGCTCACCACCTAACACAACAAGGACAGGATGGCAGGTATATAAGGACGGACATTCTGGACTTGTAGATACATTCTTTCTCACGACAGTGATCAATCTAAGTCTTACCTTGTATTCATTGTAACGAGTGCGCAACGCCTTACGACACCACATCGTCTCAGAGTCACAACCTAAGCTTCTGCAAACAGCAACCCCAACCCTCTGACAGTGTTCCCCCTTCGGAAGCTGCCAGGTCGTAACATTTTGATCACTCTTGTTCAGTAGGTTTACCTTGTGACACTGAGCAATACTCACCACAGGAACAATGTCCACCAACAGCGTCGGAAACAGCGCCAGCAACCTGGCCGCTATGATCCAAGAGCTCCGCTCAGAGAACGAGCAGCTACGAGCCTCGATGCAGCAACTTCAAGGCGGAACGAGCATGAAGGCTCTTCCCCCTCAGTCATTCGACGGCAACCCTAGGGCACTTCAATCTTTCATCACCCAGGTACGCCAGTACCACAAAGCCAATGAGGGCCAACTCAAGTACTGGGGCGAGAAGGTCGCCAACGCCTCCTCTTACCTCAAAGGGGACGCCTTGCACTGGTTCGAACCCTTCATTAGGGACTATTCCACCCACACCAAGAAAGAAGATATGAAGCAGGCCACCCAGGACATCTACGCCGGTATGAACGCATTCGAAGAAGCCATTAAAGGAGCGTTTGGGGACGTGGACGAGGAACGACAAAACGAAAGAAAAATCCTTCAGCTCAAACAGACGGGGCCAGCCACTAAATACGCCACGGAGTTTCGACTCTTAGCCAGTCGACTCGATTGGACAGAGTCCGCTCTCATGGCCCGTTTCTACGAAGGACTCAAAGACGCCGTCAAGGACGACCTCATCCGGGAGGATAGACCCGAAACCCTCACCGAGTACATCGCCATGGCCGTCAAAATCGACGATCGCCAGTACGAACGCAGAATAGAAAAGGGACGAAAGCCCGCTATAGGACCATGGAACCCTCGCATTCCCCACCACCGATCCAATCAAGGACGCAAGTACCAGCACGACAAACCCCGCGTCAGCACGGCTTGGGGACAGACCACCCATGCAGGACCCATGGAGCTCGACAATACCAGACATGGCAAACCGAAGGATCTCAAGGACATGAAATGCTACAACTGCGGCAAAAACGGGCATATGGCTCGAGAATGCCGGCAACCTAAGAAACCCTGGAAACCCGTAAACGAACGACAGCTCAACCATACTCAACACCAGGACCATGCCAAAACTAACTGGACCTTCTGTTACCAGGACGATTGCCTGACCCACAAAGACAGTAAGGAACAGAATGGATGGTTCCCCAGGGCACCTACGGGACAAAGAACCCTGGCCATGATGGTCACCACCAGGAAGGAAAGACGAATTCAGAAATGGGCCCAGCAAGTAACGCCGGAGACCCAGGAAATCGATACAGACGAAGAAAGAGCCTACGAACATGCTCACCCAGAACCACAATCAGCTCCCCACGTAGGACTGATGAACGACACAGAATGGGATGAATACACACGAGCCAGCGAAGAAGAATCTCCGCTCGGACAGACCCAACCCCACATGCCTATGCAGGCATACGAAGTTAGCAGCGCCAGCGAGGACTATGACCCCCTGGTACCATGGAACGAACTCATCTACTACGGGACCAAACCATGGAAGGCCAGCACCCGAAAGCGAGAAAGCACCAAAGAAAACGTACGACTCATGGTAGGAGACCACCCGGCACTTCACCACGCCCACGAACAACACTACCAGTTGTTCTGGCCCGAATGCGTCTACGACGACTGTGAATACCACTTCAAGGAGAAGGCCGCACACCGGTTTCTCCCGCGCAACCACTGGATCGAGCCACGAGTGAAGGTAGAGTTCGGACAGGAGAGTCGCAAATGGATCCTACACATGGACGAATACAGTCAGGGTCGGCTCACGTTCCGACCAGACCCCGCTTATCACGACAAATGCTACCAAGACAACGCCAGATGGGAGGACTGCGATAATGACGCGTGCATGAAGCACTACATCGCCAAAGCCAGAGATTGGAGACTCCATCGCATGAAGGACGTCAGGAAGCCACTCTTCCGCGTCCACTACAAGAGCGACGAGATGAACGACAACTCGGACGGACCATCCATGACATGGCCACCCACTACGCCACCCTCTTCGGGAAAAGGCAAGCGTCGGTCGAACAGGGACAACGACCGACGAAGGAAGTAAGAGCAATCTGCTCAGCCGAACGAACCCACGGCACAAACCACCTCTACGTACGAATAAACGTAGGAGGAAGATGGGCGAGCGCGCTATTAGACAGCGGCGCCCAGGGCAACTACATGAGCCCCGAATATATCAACAAGAACCACATCAGCTGGAAATATAAGGAGGAACCCTATCAGCTCAGCACGGTGGAGGGACAAGCGGTCTCGTACGGAGGAGGAATCGTGAATACGGAGACTGCGCCCCTCCAGGTATTCATTTCTCGCCGACCCGGCCACATAACCTTCGACATCACCAACATGGGAGGAAAACAAATCATCCTAGGCATCCCATGGCTCAGAGAATGGAACCCTCAGATTGACTGGACAGCTGGCCGCGTCCAGTGGAGTACGTCAGCCCCTGAGGAAAGACCCACGAGCGGTCTCTCAAGCGACCTCCAACTAGCCCTCACGAATAGGGACAACTCAGAGGAGACAACCCCGGAGGAGCTCACAACAGAACAGCAAGAAAGACTGCAGAACGTACCCAAGGAATACTGGAAGTACGAAAAGATCTTCAGGGAAGAAGTCGACACGGTGCTACCTAAGCACACACACTACGACCACGAAATCCCAATCAAGGAAGGGGAGAGCCCCCGATTTAACAAGATCTACGGATTAAACCCTCGACAGATGGATACTCTCGACGAGTATCTCAAGGAGAACCTCAGAAAAGGATACATCCGACCATCGACATCCCCAGCAGGATACCCGATTCTCTTTGTGCCAAAGAAGAATGGCAAGGAAAGACTATGCGTCGACTACAGACAGTTGAACGACATTACCATCAAGAACTGCTACCCATTGCCTCTGATATCAGAACTCAGGGACGCATTAGCAGGAGCCAATTGGTTCACAGCGCTCGATCTCAAAGGAGCATACAACCTCATCCGCATCAAGGATGGAGAAGAATGGAAAACAGCATTCCGAACACGACGAGGACACTACGAGTATTTGGTCATGCCATTCGGATTGACCAACGCCCCCGCAACCTTCCAAAACATGATCAACGATGTACTGCGAGAATTCCTGGACGTCTTCGTGGTAGTGTACCTCGATGACATTCTGATTTTCTCGAAGACGATGGAAGAGCACAAGGGACACGTCCACCAGGTCCTCACACGACTACACCAGCACGAACTGTTAGTAGAACCAGAAAAAGCCAAGTTCCACACACAGGAAGTAGATTTCCTAGGGTATACGATCACCCCAGGAGAAATCAGGATGGAAAAATCCAAAGTGGCAGCCATCAGGGAATGGCCTACACCAAAAAACGTCAAGGACGTCAGAGCATTCCTCGGTTTCGTCAACTTCTATCGACGATTCCTAAAAGGATACAGCAAGACCGCCAATCCTTTGACAAACCTCACGGTCAAGGAAATAGAGTTCGCGTGGAACGAACCCCAAGAAAAAGCATTTCGCCAAATCATCGACGCCGTCCTCAGCGAGCCAGTCCTCCGGATGATAGACCCCGAAAAACCCATGGAAGTCGAGACAGACGCCTCCGACTTCGCCATTGGAGGACAGTTAGGCCAGAGGGACGACCAAGGACGATTGCACCCAGTAGCATTCTTCTCGAAAAAGCTACACGGACCAGAGCTCAACTATCAGATACACGACAAAGAACTCATGGCAATCATCGAAGCCTTCAAAGAATGGAGAACGTATCTCTCCGGAGCACGACACGAAGTCAAGGTCTACACTGACCACAAGAATCTTGCACACTTCACAACGAACAAAGACCTCAACAAACGACAGATTAGATGGGCGGAATTCCTCTCGGAATTCAACTTCACCATCATCTACCGCAAAGGATCTGAGAATGGCAGGGCAGATATCTTGAGCAGACGCTCAGACCACGAACAAACCACACCCCCAAACAATAACGCAATCCTCGCAAGCGACAAAGAAGGAAATCTAATCCCGTACCACCGTACCTTGGCGGTCACCACACGAATAAAACCCGCCAAGCCACCCAAGAGCACCACAGAGCTCATCGAACAAGTCCACGGGGCCAAGGCCCACGGACACCAAGGAGTAGCGAAAACATTCGCCCGACTCAGAAAACATCACGACTTCAAAGGAACCAGACAGGACGTCACAGCAGTGATCCGCAACTGCAACCTCTGCAAGAAAAGCAAGGCAGAGAGACACAGGCCCTATGGAGAACTCAAAGCACTACCAGTACCAACCGCAGCCTGGGAGTCAGTCTCACTGGACTTCATCACCAGCCTGCCACCATCGAAGGAACCCTTAACTGGGACCTCTTACGACAACATCCTAGTAGTCGTCGACCGACTCACCAAGTACTCCTACTTTCTCCCGTATAAAGCCACAGGAACGGCAGAAGACCTCGCCTATGTGTTCCTCAGGAACATTGTGGGACAACACGGACTCCCAAAAGAACTGGTGTCAGATAGAGACAAGCTCTTCACCAGCAACTTCTGGAAGTCACTCATCGCTCAACTTGGAGCCAAACATAAGCTATCCACGGCTTTTCACCCGCAGACAGACGGACAGACAGAAAGAACGAACCAGACTCTAGAGCAGTACCTTCGGTGTTATATCAACTACCAACAAGATGACTGGGTCACATTACTACCCATCGCACAGTTCGCATACAACAGCTCACCAAGCGAGTCAACAAAGGAATCACCCTTCTATGCCAACTACGGGTACAACCCAACAGCCTACGCGGAACGCCGCGAAGCACCGGACACGCCAAAAGCGACCAACATTGCGGTCAACATCCGCAAGATCCAGGAACAAATCAAGCTCGACCTCGAGCTCGTACGCACCAGAATGACCACGTACGCCAACAAGACAAGGATGAAGGGACCATCCTTACAGGAGGGAGATAGCGTCTACCTCATCCGCCGAAACATCAAAACCAAACGACCAAACGACAAATTGGATTTCAAGAAACTAGGACCATTTAAAATTCTCAAGAAACTCTCGGATACCAACTACCACCTCTCATTACCAGAGAACATGAAGATTCACCCCGTTTTTCACATTGCACTACTAGAGTCAGCACCACATAACGCACCACTCGAAACAAACGTGGAAGTCGAAAATACCAACGAGTATGAAGTCGAAAGAATCCTCGATCACAGAAAGATAAGCAAACAAGAAGAATACTTGATCAAATGGAAGAACTATGGGCATGAAGAAAACACATGGGAACCAGTCAAGAACCTGAACTGCCCGCAGTTGCTCCAAGAATATCATCGCCTGGCACAGGACCAAGGTCGGAAAATTCCTCCCCGAAGCCCAACGAGGACCAGTCCACGACGCCGCTAGCACCCCACTCCTGAAGGTCCTGAACCACGTTGGCCTCCTGAGCCTCGAGGCTTAGGTTGTCCCCGCCCAGAGGAAGGACGCCGTCCTCCTCATCCAACTGACGAATCCCACGAGCAAACAACTCTTCCCCACGAGCCTTCGCCGCCTTCCGCATCTTGCGAAGACGGGACAAACGACCCAAGGCCGTCGCCAACTTCGTTTGGAGCACCTCCAACTCCATTTCAGCATCCTCAATCTCAGCCTCTCGCTTCTTCTGCTCTGCAAGAGCCTTTTCCACTAGACGATCATTAGAAAACAGGACCATGACCCCACCAGGGACCAACTTACGCGCAGAAACCACGCTCACACCATCACAAGAGCGACCGCGACGGATGCACTCCCCACAGCGAGAAGAACCAGGGGCGGTCTTACAGACGAGATGTCGCTTGAAGCACCCCGTACAAGGCATCTTGATTTCGCCCTCGGAGTCAATCAAAGCAGCGAGCGCCTTTCTTTGGTCGGTTTTGGCAGACGAACGTTTTATGACACGACCTGACATTTTGTCATGGTTAGTAAGGATGACAAGAGAAGAACCACCGCAGGCGGCTGGGACTTACTACTTATGGCCGCTGGGACATCGGCCTGGAGGAGGAGCATCATGTAACAACCAAGGAAGCAGGGCGGCCGCGAATCGACGACCCCGCGATCAGGGAGCGCGATAAGATAAGAATCGGGCCCACCTGGCAAATCACGTGATGGCTCACTCAGACATAAAGGGTGAGTCGTCGGGCTCACCAAGGACGCCGCAGTGAGCCAGGGAATGGCTCACGGGATAACACACCGTGATCCTAACATCATGGATCACCAACAACTAACCAGTGAGCCATCCAACATGAGCTCACCACCTAACACAACAAGGACAGGATGGCAGGTATATAAGGACGGACATTCTGGACTTGTAGATACATTCTTTCTCACGACAGTGATCAATCTAAGTCTTACCTTGTATTCATTGTAACGAGTGCGCAACGCCTTACGACACCACATCGTCTCAGAGTCACAACCTAAGCTTCTGCAAACAGCAACCCCAACCCTCTGACAGTGTTCCCCCTTCGGAAGCTGCCAGGTCGTAACAAATATCGTCCCCTTAAGCGAGGAGGATCTAGTATACGAAATTAAGGATTTAAGAATATAAAGGGGCGAACTTTAAGGCGCTTTATTTAACGATTTAATAGGCTAAGTATTATTCCTAAATCTAATTAAGCCTCTAATAGGGAGCCTTTACTTTATAGATCGTTATTATACCTTTAAGTCTCCCTCGAAGTATTATAATAGGAACGTTCTAGTTACGCGAGGCCTTACGCGTCGAGTAGCTATTATTAATAGCTTAAAGCGTATTTAAAACGTCTTCTTTAGTATAGCTCTTTATTCTAAATCTAATAATATAATTAGCGTAACTATTAGATGAGGGGTAGGTGAGATATCGCGATATACGTGCTATTAGGGGGCGATTTTCGGGTATTGAAAGTAGGTAGAATTAGTGCGCGGAGTTGGGGGTGTAGGACTTACCAGCGGCCGACCAGCGACCAGCCAGCACACCAGCCAGGATTGCTCCTTCGCCTTGGGCCTAATTACCGAGAGATCCGCTTCCACCGCCAGACCATCATCGTTTTCTCCTGGCGGCTTTCTTGATTTGCCATTTGCACCAACACACCTGCGATACCACCAGCGACATTCACCTGCGACACAACCTACGCGCCTGTTCTACACGCATTAATTCTTAGACGCGACACGGAAAAACGACTCTACAGATCATGGCGCTTAACGCATGGGGGTGGCTGCCTAGGCCCAAGGCACGTTCCCCCTCGTCGTGCTGCCGTCTCACGTCGCGTCATTCCAGAGCCGTTTTCTAACGATGTACCAGACCTTCCTCGGCCTCATCAGCCTGCAAAATGGCACCGAAATGATCACCCTGACGCTCATCTTCAACAAGCTGACAGGTTTCTACGGCCTTCTCGCTATCCTCACGGGATACTCTCTGTCGCTCCTCCAGTTCTCCATGTACATCTACTCCCTCGGGGTCCTCCTCGTCACGGCCGCGCTCCTGCCGCACATTCGCAAGCAGACGCCCTTTGAATGCCTCGCCCTCGCCTGGCTCTACATCATCGACACGGTCCTTAACGCAGCGTACACCACGGCCTTCGCCTTGTCATGGTTCGCCCACTCGACCGCCCTCGAGCGCCACCCCTCCCCGGCCGATGGCTCCTCCATCTCGGCCAACTCTGCCGTCCCCGACGCGACTCTCGCCACCGGCACTCCCGTCGTTCCTGACGTGCCCGGCTCGACTAAGCACATCGGCCCTGAGGAGTCGTGGACGAGCCTCGGCCTCGTCATTGGCTTCACCGTCGTGCGCGTCTACCTCGCGCTCGTCGTCATGGCCTTCGCCCAGCAGGTCCTGCAGCGCGTCGGCGAGAGCGGCTGGGTGCCTGAGAACCGCAAGGTCGACGCCGAGGACCTCTTCGCGCGCGGTACGCCCGAGGGCGAAGGCTGGAAGGGACGTCTGGGTCGCAAGATGCTCAGCACCGGCAGGTCGTACTGGCTCGACGAGAGCGCCCACGACGAGTGGGCGAAGAACATGAGCAGCAAGATGCGCGGCGCCGCTGCGCAGGTCTGATCTGGTTGCCGCATGAACGGATAGAGAGGAACAGCCGTTCGTCAGCTATGACCCTCTTCATCTCTTGTCACGCAATGTGGTGCGGCAGCACGCACTGTAGACTTTTTGCATACAGTCATTCGTTATGAGCAGGCCCGGCATCTCCCTTCCGCTCGCTCTCTGGCGCACAGGAGCACGGAGGGATTCGGCCGCTCGGGCGTTCGGGGGTTCACATCAAACTGGGACGTCATGCTGGTCTGACGGTACTCGACCAACGGGGCGCGTCGGCGTATGGCCGGGGATGAGAATTCCCAAAGGGACGTGGCGGTCAACGGTGACGGCACCGGCTCAAATTCCGTGGCGGGTATATGATGAACGCATTACACTGGGGCATTACATAGGAATTAATAAGTAATTTGGACACAGCATAAACCACAAGACATGTGACCCGAGCGCGAGGTGACGGAAGGTAGTGTGACAAGCTACCCCCATTCACTTAGCCGAAGGTGCTGAGCCCTGTTGGCT
>NW_009276966.1:119969-152127 GCF_000150675.1 Verticillium dahliae VdLs.17
TCGCTGGCCGAGGTGGGCTCTGGACAAGCACCTCATCGGTGGGTGGGACAACGACCCCATGCGCGCCGCCGCCGTCTAGGGACGCAGGACGGGTGGACTAGACGCGGCTGTTGAGTGGGAATTAAAACTAAACAAGTTCATTCATTCATACATCTTCTGAGCCATTGCTGACCATTCCCTTTTCTCGCTTCCTTTCCTTCGTCAACTGATTCCTCCTCATCCCCCTCCCCCTCCCCCTCCCCCTGCCTTCTCTGTCTGCCGTTGTGGGAAGAGCGAGCAATCACAATGGCGTCTTCACGAGGCCAGGTTCACACGCCCGGCGAGGCCAGTAAGTCACTCCCCTGAAGCTCCCTGTCGCTATAGCGCTCTGCTGCGCTGTCGCAGCGCCGGTTTTCGCACGCTCGTGTCCAATCAGAGCACCTCTATTTGTCCTCCAGCAATAGTAGCACCCAACAGAGGGCAAGAGCAATCGACCGCAGCAAAAGGATACAGATGTTGTGTGAAAAAGCATCTTGCTGGGTGAAGAGTCACAGCCTTACTGACTGCCCATTGTTCAACAGTCGCGAGAATCGCATATCTTGCGAGCGATGTCGTCGTCTCCGTTCAGCCTTCTCAGGCTAACGACTCAGAGTTCTCGTCGCACCTGAAGCGCTACGAGGCGCGCAAGGGCAAGAGCTTGGTGGCCAAGGGCCCTGGTGCTGTTCCCGAGGTGAGCTCAGGCTGTCTTCTCTCTTTTCCTGTGCCCGTCCATCGGGCGAGGACACTTCATCATGAGGATACTGACAAAGGGCAGATTCACGCTGTCAGGCACAACGCCGACCCTCTCCTCTCCGTCTTCGCCCCCATCCGCGCCGGCAAGCTCGTCTCCGTCACCACGAGCTCCACCACTCTCGTCCCCTCCATCACTCACCTCTACAAGCTGGCCAACTTCCCCGTTGTCATCCACGTCTCTCTTCAGCCTGCCGGCTTCCCCGACTACTCAGCCATCACCGCCATTCGCAATGCCGGATGGACCTTCTTGCAGTCTGAGAGCCTGCAGGAGGCCCAAGATCTGGCCCTGACTGCCCACGCCCTGGCTCTGCGCTCCGGCAAGGGTGTCATCCACTTCTTCGCCACGGCGTCGTCTGACGACGATGAGCCCATTGACGCTGAGGATATTGACGTTGTCAGGGAAGTCCTCGACCTCGACACCGCCCGCAGGTTCCAGTCCAGCGCCGACGCCGGCTCTGGCATCTACGCCGACGACGGCAGGGTCCCTGTGGCCTCAGACCGCTCCGACCTGCCTGCTACCAATGGCTCTGCTGCAGCCGACCTCAGCGCCTCTGTCCACTCCAAGTTCGACTCGGCGCGCGCCTCCGAGCTGTCGAGTCAGCACAGCACCACGAGCAGCCCCCCCTCGGTGACCTCAGCCGCCACCACCATTGAGTCGTCGGCTCCTCCCGTCACCTCTGAGGACATTCTCCGCTACACAAACGCCATCTGGGCCCACATCAAGAGGCTTGTCGGCCGCGAGTACACCCCCTTCTACTACGCTGGTCCCACCAACGCTGAGAACTGCCTGTTCGTCTTTGGCTCGGGCGCCTACTACTTCGGCGATGTCATTGACCAAGCCCGCCGCGGCGGCGACTTCTCCAAGGTCGGCATCATCGCCCCTAGGCTGTACCGCCCCTGGCTCGGTGCCTCCTTTGTCGAGGCCCTCCCCAAGACCGTCAAGAGGATCGCTGTCCTCGAGCAGATTCACAGGAGGACGACCAAGTGGGGACCCGTCCTCGTCGATGTCCTCACGAGCGTCAAGAGCGGGTTTGGTGGTGTCGAGACCATCGTCGGCTACCAGCTTGGCTACATTGACCCCAAAACCGTCACCCAGGCTCTGCGCGGTGTCCTGCAGAACTTGACCTCGGAGAAGCCCATTCAGAACCTCGAGGTTGGGCGCAAGGAGGCCCCCAAGCAGGAGCTCGAGTATGGACTCGAGAAGCCCAAGATTGAGACCGCCTACACCAAGATTCTCGATCAGCTTTTCGGCCAGCGCGTCTACCTCGCCAACGCTCTCAAGTCGAGCACCGCCGGTATCTCCTCGACCATTGTTTCGAGCCCTGAGTTCGGCTTCGGTTCGCTCATCGCCCGCAAGGAACACCGCGCTCGTTTCGTCAACGAGGTCAAGGAGGCTGCCAACAGCAAGGCCTTCATCACCGAATCCCCCAAGAGCTGGCTTGCTCGCTGGGCTAGCAACGCCCACGACGCGAAGGTCGCCGGCGAGGTTGCCGACGATGTCATCTCGCGTCTCGAGACTGACGGCTCCTCTCTGGCCCGTAAACTGCTCGAGGACAAGCGTCTGTTCCGCAAGGAGTCTCTCTGGCTCGTTGGTTCCGATGCCTGGTCGTACGATCTCGGCAATTCTGGTGTCCACCACGTTCTTGCCTCGGGCGAGAATGTCAACATGCTCATCATCGACTCCACTCCCTACTCTGAGCGTGCTGCCGCTGACGCTAACCGCCGCAAGAAGGACATTGGTCTGTACGCCATGAACTTCGGCAACGCCTACGTTGCCTCAACGGCTGTCTACAGCTCTTACACGCAGGTTCTGCAGGCGATGCTTGAGGCCGACCAGTTTGATGGCCCCTCCGTCGTCCTCGCTTACCTGCCGTACTTCGGCGAGCACGAGACCCCCCTCACCGTGCTCCAGGAGACCAAGAAGGCCGTCGATGTCGGCTACTGGCCCCTGTACCGCTGGAACCCGCAGAACGAGGCCAAGGGCGAGCCCAACTTCTCGCTCGACTCGGAGCACATCAAGAACGAGCTCAAGGAGTTCCTCAAGCGCGACAACCAGCTGACGCAGCTCATGAACAAGGACCCCGCCTTTGCCGCCAACCTGGCGCAAGACTTTGGTACCGAGGTTCGCGCCCAGCAGAAGAGGAAGGCCAAGGATGCCTACGACGCCCTTCTCGAGGGTCTCCTCGGCGCTCCCCTGACCGTCCTGTTCGCTTCCGACAACGGCAACGCCACCTCCGTGGCCAAGCGTCTGGCCAACCGTGGCAAGGCCCGCGGTCTCAAGACCCAGGTCATGTCGATGGAGGACTACCCCCTCGAGGATCTTCCTTCAGAGGAGAACATCGTGTTCGTTACCTCGACCGCTGGTCAGGGTGAGTTCCCCCAGGACGGCCATGCCTTCTGGGAATCCATTAAGGACAACACGGAGCTCGACCTCGCCAACGTCAACTACTCCGTCTTTGGTCTCGGTGACAAGCACTACTGGCCCCGCAAGGAGGACAAGATCTACTACAACAAGCCGGCCAAGGACCTCGACCGCGTGCTCAGCAACCTCGGCGGTAAGAGGCTCGCTGATGTCGGCCTTGGTGATGATCAGGACCCTGATGGCTACAAGACGGGCTACCAGGAGTGGGAGCCCAAAATCTGGCAGGCGCTCGGCGTCGACAATGTCGAGGGTCTTCCCGAGGAGCCTGCTCCCATCACCAACGAGGACATCAAGATTGCCTCCAACTTCCTTCGTGGTACCATTGTCGAGGGACTCGCCGACACCTCGACTGGTGCCATCTCGGCCTCTGACCTGCAGCTCACCAAGTTCCACGGCACCTACATGCAGGATGACCGTGACCTTCGCGATGAGCGCAAGGCTCAGGGTCTCGAGCCCGCCTACTCTTTCATGATTCGTTGCCGTCTGGACGGTGGTGTCGCGACGCCCCTTCAGTGGGTGCAGATGGACGACATTAGCAACACGCTCGGTAACGAGACGATGAAGCTGACGACGCGCCAGACGTTCCAGTTCCACGGCATCGTCAAGGGCAAGCTCAAGCCTGCCATGCAGGCCATCAACCGCGCTCTCATGACGACTATTGCGGCGTGCGGTGATGTCAACCGTAACATCATGTGCAGCTCGCTCCCCACGCAGTCTGCCTTCCACAAGGAGGTCTGGAAATACTCACAGGTCATCAGCGACCACCTGCTGCCTCAGACCACGGCCTACCACGAGATTTGGCTCACGGACGACGACAACAAGAAGACCCAGGTGGCTGGCAACGCCGTGCAGGACTTTGAGCCTCTCTACGGCCCCACCTACCTGCCGCGCAAGTTCAAGATCACCATGGCCATTCCTCCCCACAACGACACGGATGTCTATGCGCACGATATTGGTCTCATCGCCATCAAGGGCAAGGACGGCAAGCTCGCAGGCTTCAACGTGCTCGCCGGTGGTGGCATGGGTACCACGCACAACAACAAGAAGACGTACCCCCAGATCGGTCGCCACCTCGGCTTCTGCACGCCGGATCAGGTCCACATTGCGTGCGAGAAGATCATGCTCGTGCAGCGCGACAACGGTGACCGCAAGAACCGCAAGCACGCGCGTCTCAAGTACACCATTGACGACATGGGTGTTGATGTCTTCCGCGGCAAGGTCGAGGAGCTGTGGGGCCGCAAGTTTGAGAAGCAGCGCCCCTTTGAGTTCAAGAGCAACGTCGACACCTTCGGCTGGCAGAAGGACGAGACTGGTCTCAACCACTTCACCTTCTTCATCGAGAACGGCCGCATCGAGGACACGACGGCGTTCCAGATGAAGACGGGCCTCCGCGAGTTGGCCAAGCTCGGTAAGGGCGAGTTCCGCCTCACGGGCAACCAGCACCTCATCCTCAGCAACATTGCCGACGCGGAGCTCGACGAGATCAAGGCTCTGCTGAAGAAGTTCAAGCTTGACAACCTCCAGTTCTCGTCCCTGCGTCTGAGCTCGTCGGCCTGCGTGGCGTTCCCCACGTGCGGTCTCGCCATGGCTGAGTCCGAGCGCTACCTGCCCGTGCTCATCGACAAGCTCGAGGCGACGCTCGAAGAGGCCGGCCTTAAGCGCGATTCGATTGTCATGCGCATGACGGGCTGCCCCAACGGCTGCGCGCGTCCCTGGCTCGCCGAGGTCGCCTTTGTTGGAAAAGCATTCGGCGCCTACAACATGTACCTGGGTGGTGGATACCACGGCCAGCGCCTCAACAAGCTGTACAGGTCGAGCATCAAGGAGGACGAGATCCTGGCCATCATGAGGCCGCTGCTCAAGCGGTACGCGGCCGAGAGGGAGAAGGGCGAGCGCTTTGGCGACTTCTGCATCCGCGTGGGTGTCATTGTCGCGACCCGTGAGGGCCGCGACTTCCACGACAACGTAAGTAAACCTGTTTGATTTGAAAGCAAAGTGATTGGCGTGCTAACAGATGCAGGTTGCCGAGGAAGAGTCTGACGAGGAGTAAGAGAGACGACACATGGGGATGAATTGCATAGGTACGGAAGGAAGGATGTCGGGATAGAGGGAGCGGTGGGAAAAAACTAAAAGAGTGTATGACTATATATCCCCCCCATCTGCTTGCGAGGTGTCTTTTTTTCTACATCTTTTGGCGTTTTTCTTTTTTACGGCTGTCGTGGCGGACGAGGGGCATGCGCGTATTCTTGGTTTCATGTTTGATATGCCTCGTCGTCTTTTTCCATGGATCTATTTAACTAGGATCTGAATTCTTGCGAAAGATTGGTTCAACCCAGATGGCTGATGTGCGACTTGACGCGCTGTGATGTTCCTTAAGAGGTGACTCTATGATCATTGTGCTGTGGTCTGACTGAGTTGTTAGGCGTAGCACTACCATTAGCGTAGCTTGATTTTGGTTGTGAAGTGGTGTTTCCCTTGCTCTGCCCGTGATGTACCGGCTCCACGAGACCTTATAGTTCACTCATTACGTTCGCACATGTTTATACATCTCACGATGAGTCGAGGGTGCTGGCCATGTTTGGCTGTCCATTACACCTCCGGATAACGTACCCTTAGCATCATCCTGGACAGCCCACAGAGTCCACACACCTCGTGCGAGCCCCATGCGTGCCAGCGAAGACTGACTTGGGTGTGGCATACGAGGGCGCGTCGCCGGCCTCGATGTCCTTGTCTTTGGCCATTGTGGGCCTAAGCCGAGGAGCACGGTGCCGCGGGCGCCGGGGTAGGCACCGCTGGCCGGCTTGCCATTGCCGCTGCGTGATGTTCATGTCCTTCTGGCACACTAGGCACGGATGGGGCGTGGCGACGCAGGGTCGCCTTGGTGTCAGCCTGTCGAAAGGGGCGAATGGGAAATGCCGTGGAGAGACTGCTGCAGAAGCTGCATGTACTTGACATACAAGTGATCATCGAAGTCTCGGGTGCGACCGGTAAACATCGTGGCGAAGGTCCGACAGGGGTCGGATTGAGCCTTGTCAGCTCATGTGTGCCGGGTCAGTTGGCTGTGAACAGCCGCCCAGCGCGCTCTGGACCGAGACCGCAGGCAAGCCCTCCTGGCTGAGCCGCTCGAGACTCGTTGGCAGGGAATTTTCCGTGCTACGTACAACTATCTCGCAGAATCGACGGCTGCTTCATGAAATAGACAGTCAGAGCTACGGCCGTGGCTCTCACTAACAGCGGTAGTCGATCAGCCCGATGGACTTTCCTTTTTGTGTCATCAAAAGCTGCAGAGGCACGGCTCAAAGACGTGGGTGGTTGGCCTCGTTCTTCGCAGGATCCCCTTATTACTGGCGATGGTGGCAGCTATAACCTTGAGCATTTTGACGCCGACGTCAATTTCGACGACAATGGACGTAGTGATGTCACAGCACTTGCAAAATCTGCAGCCGCCAGGCTATAGGTACGCGATTCTCAGCTTTGCACATACCAAGGGAATGGGAGCCCTCCCCCGCCAGCAGGAACAGGTTCTGGTACGTCTGACGTGGCGCGGGCTGTCTTCCTGGGGATTAGAATCACATGCTGGAACAAGTCGTCCAACCAGCGCCGTTGCTAGCCTGACGACTGGATCAGCCTGTGTCGAGAAGATTCCACAGTATTCGATGCGGACGATAATGGCGGTTATGTGAAGCACCGTAGATCGAAATGATTGACCGGCTCAAGGTACTTAGGGGAGGAACCATTTGGACGATTTATTCCAGCTCGACGTCTTGCTACAAGTGATTTGAAGAATATAGCTTCTATATATGTCCTTGGCTGTTCTCTGCTGGTCTTACACTTGCGATTTGGCCATGCTGCTCGTGCTTTGCTTTGTGTCCCAATCACTGGTTCTGCCTTCTTAAGACACGGCTATGCCTTGAAGAAAGCCTGGCTAATATGGTGCCATCATACATCACTTTGGCGGTTGCGTAGTGCCTCGCCCATGCAAGCCATTGCCATTGTCAAGCGTGGTAGCACAACATTAGTGTTAATGCCCGACGAAGGCTATGGCAGAGCACCTTGAGTGTCTGCCTGGAAGACCTTCTTCCGTGTTCCCTCCTTCCCCCCTTGCTTTTCAATTTGCTTGTTCCTTCACCTCTTTCCCCAGCCAAAAGACTAAACCACCTATGTCGCTCGCCATCGTATTTTCCCATGTCCACCAACATAACCCGTGATTATCTCAAGATCAACTGCTAGTCTGCTTCCGCTTCTTCATCATGTCTTTTGGGTTCTCCGTCGGCGACTTCTTGAGCGCCATTGCTGTCGTGGTGAAACTGACCAAAAGCCTCAATGAATTGACTGGTTCAAAGGCAGAGTACCAACAGCTTATCCTCCAACTCAAAACCTTACACAGCGCCATGGATTCTATTCAATCAGCCTGCCGAAAACGCCCAGGACAGGGGCTTGAGTCTGTGGCGGTCATAGCGAGCACTATAACCACCATACTGACTGATTTTCTGGAGACTTTGAACAAGTATGAAGGGACACTAGGGGACCAACCTCGAAGCAACAAAGCGAAAGTGGTGATTCACAAGATGACTTGGACAAGCAAGGATGCAGATATCGCCAAGTTACATAACTGCATTCAAGGTTACAACAGCACCCTCAATACCCTTATGTTGCAGTTTCACATCGATGCGATCGACGTCGAAGACAAAAAGAGAGACGAGCATTACGCCAAGGAGGAGGCATTCAGGCAAAGGGCGCAGGATTGGGCATTACAGGCGTCCCACAACGCAACGACGCAGAACAAGACGATCAACAACGCTTGTTCCATGGTGAGAGTTGTATTTACCACAGTCTGCCGAGATGTAAAGTGGACGCTCGGGAATGTCGCCGAGGCCACGCAGCATACTTTGTAAGCCTTCTCTGAAGCGCGGACCAGGTGGCGATTGCCGACTAACTCCGAAAGGCATTTAGTGACAGAGATACATGCTGCTCTGATGGTCGCGAGGGGCAACAATGGATGGTTGAACCCGAAATTCTCGAATTTCCAGGAGCCAGTCAGGGTAGAAGACGCTTTCGGAAGGTCCTTCCCCTTGGGCTCGGAGCTAAGCGTCAGCGATCTCTTCGCGATAGTCTACAACCGCTTCAAAGAGGGCCCCGGCTCTGGACATATTGCAAGTGGTCAATTTGCGTTACTCGATTCGGGAAACACAAGTCACGTTCTGCATGACACGCCCGGAGCCCAACTTATACCAGGAATGTGCGTCATTATGTTGATCAAGCTAAGCACTGAAAACTACAGCAACAATCATTGTCCAGTGGCAGATTGTCGCTCCGAAAGAATCATCGTCTTGAAGGGCGGGGGCAGGCAATGGTATGACTGAAATCCGCATCGATCAATCAAGGCAACTAACAAATGTCAGTTCCAATTGTGGACTTTTCTTTCACGAGTCGAACTCGGACGTTGCTGTTGCCGAACTTCAGCACAATGACCCTACATCATCTTCTGGAGATAGCAATACAGAGGTGAAAGGCTCAATAGATCATCTTTTCAAAAACATTCTGTGTCAAAAGGTGCAGTCGAAGGTGCAACTCAAGATGCAAACAAAACAAGCTCCATCAATATCCGAACATGGTATGCTGTATCCCATTCTCCTGACTGTATATACTGCAAGACAAGGGGCGGTTCTTATTCACACACGTACAAATGGCTCAGATCACGAACAGTATTTTGTGAAGAAGACTCATAGTTATTGGCATATGCGTAAGTACTTACTCTATCTAGGGTAGACAAACTTGGCGAATGTGCTATTGACTGAAGCAGGGAAACTGCGACCAAGGGGAGATAGTTAAGCGGTAGATACGACTTTGCGTGTCCATACTGTATACATACCTCTAGGAGGTAATGAGGAGAGTAAAGAAGTCTTCTGCAGATTATATCCGCAGTAAATTATCTAGGGGGCATGAACACGGCTAAAATCTAGCCCTTCGCAGCTCTTACATACGTCCCTTCTCGTAGTCTTTAGCCCCTAAACTAAGTCTCGTGGCTCCGCAGATGCCCCCTGGCACTTGGTGGCGAGACAGATCCACTGAAGAAGGCACAGAGAGTCCGCACCTGCCTTCCGGACAAGTTCCTTACATACTTGGATCCTTGAGCTTCTCGGGAACATAATTGTTCTCCGCTTCTATCGTTACCAGCTTATTGCCTTCAAGGACCAGGTTCAGAATTGGCTTCACTACTAGTTGCGCCCATAAGAAAACGACCTGTGCCCGTTCGGCGATGTTTCAGGGATTTGGAACGAGTTTTGATGTTGAACGCCGACGGGTTGTTATACACAATGGTTCCTACAGCCTGGCAGTTTTCCCCCTTTGCGCACATCTCAATACCAAGCGGCGTCTTTTGCAGTTCAGCACCACGACCGCAGAAGGAGAATGGAAGGCCCACAGCACCCTCGCGGTTACTCATGGTTATGACGATGTCTGTCAGGACATGCCGCAACACCACCGACTTTCCCTGCGCCGGGTTTTCCCTTAACCCAGAGCAGGCCTCGATCAGACGAGGTCCAGTGGTTCTAGGACTGAAGTCGAAACAGCCACTCGCATGTGTCATCGGCAGCAGGATCGATTTCTCTGGGTTGGTAGTGCATTTCTGGGAAAGCCAGCGGTTCGGGTCTCTGGGCGTCTTCGGCCTCTGGTCAACTGGAAGACGGTGAGCTGCGAATCGATGGATTGCCGACGATATGTGATTTCATACCAATGGTGGTGGGGCCATTCAAGGAGCCCCAGAAAAGTTATTTCAATTTCCCTTGCTGAAATAGTCATAAGGCGTGTTTGTCGAGCGATTGCGCAGCATGCGACGGCCCAATGTCTGTATGCTCGCCTTGGTACTGCTTGTTGCGAGGCAGCATCCCGTCACGTACTTCAAGGCGTCCTCTCTCCGGAATGGAGCCGTCGCCAGGTCTCTCTGTCGTTCTGGCACGTTGGATCGATGCCGACGGCTAGAGTCGAGGAATTGTAAAGAAGGCTCTCGACAGACGCTCGTGACAGACGCTCGCCAGGTTCGAGGAGCAAGGCCGACAAAGGAGACACGGGGGTGGAAGCGTAGGCAAAACCAGCAGCCATCGGCCATCAGTCACCAAGCGGCCCATTCGTCGAGTTGCTGGACCAAGAGTTGCGGCATGGCCGCGAACGAGTGGTGGTGAATCCACAACACCAGTACATCAACACCAAATAAGACCCAGCGGAGCTATCTTTAAAAGTATTGCAGGTTTATGTAAGGGTTCATGCTATTTATACATAAGTTACAGTACCAGTATTTATCCTGGGGGCGGGCAGCACTAGGCAACATTTGGCGCGGGGTCCCGGCTGGGGTACCCCCAGCACCTCGGAGAGGATTCTACTTACAGATGAGAAGGGAGAAATGAGCTGTTAATGTATCCTATGTCCCATAGCCGGGCGCACTAACTGCGCTACTGCCGAATTACATGTACGATCGAGAGATGACCGATCAGCTGAGTAGATCGCACGTTTCCTCGACAGCGCTCTGCCCAGATACTTTACTCACTCAACTTCAACGACAACCTCTGGAAGCCATCTCCAGGGAAAGCAACTCGGCTGCAACTACCCTCTCCCAGCGATACAGCCCCCCTGCTTGTTCGCATGCCGGCCACCTACATGGGCACGGCTTGCTGACAACTAGGGAGGACATACCACGCCGCCGAGGAACCTTTGGCAAATTCACCCTCGTATTCCAGCCAACAGCAGCTGGAGAACGATTGTGCCAAGCAAGACGGGACGCCAGTATGAGTACCCACGGGGTACCGCTTCCCAGTCGCCAGATGGAACAGACTCCCGACCCCTTCACCAACGGGCCTCGCAGTCACAGTTATCACGCTCAGTGTGGCGAGGACATGTCATATTCGCCCAGTCGCTCCACACATCATCTCACCAACGATGCGTCGCACTACGCAACCGAGGACCCTGCGAGCTACTACCATGAGACCTCTCTAGACTGGACACAGCCGCCGTTAGCTCAAACCACGAGCTTCGCGGACCATGTTCCTGGCAACGATGAGTACTTAGACGAAAACTTCATCAATACCGGCGACGAAATGCCAGTAAACTCATTCAACACCAATGACGACGATTTGTCGCGTCACACAACAGCCATGACACCAGAGCCAGGCGTCCTGCTTCCTCACGTACTGCCCCCACAACCTCTATCATGTGACAGCCTTCCGGGGACGTCAGCCGTTGAAGAAGGAATCTATTCTGCGCCATCCGATGTTTCGGGCCTTTGGGGGTGGGGTGAACCATCCTTCCCAGCTGTGCCGTCTTTTCTGCAGGACGAAGGGCCTTTCAGGGCAACGGCAAACGTCTTGGACGAATCCGCCGTTCACCCCACCCATGACACTGTCGCAGCCTTGGTCCGTCGGCCGAAAGGAGCTGTCCAAAAACGAAGCAATGCACCGCAAAAGGTTTAAACTCACTTCCACCTCAGGTCGCTGAACTAACACACACAGACCCGGCGAAAGAGCATCTTGAAAGCAGATGGCACCACCACCAAGCAACGGGGTGCGAGCAGTCAGTCACGAGAACTGGTACCGTCCGCAATCTGGGAGACGCACAAGGCCACCATTCGGATGCTGTATTTGGAAGAGCGCAAGCCGCTGAAAGATGTCATCCGCATCATGCATGAGCGTCATGCCTTCCAGGCAACGTCAGTCTTCTTTTTACTGCAGTCCCGTGGTATACTGACCCGACTCAGGCCCAAGATGTACAAGACAAGATTTTCTCAGTGGGGTTTCGCTAAGAACAACACCGAGAACGAAGTCAAACACCTCCTTTCGATGAAGTTTGAAAGAGACGCAGAGGGAAAGGTCTCCGAATTCATCCGTAATGGTAAGGTAGTGAACCTGGCAACCTACCTTAAACGGAAAGGCGTTACCGAGTATGACCTTGTCGATTTTGAGACGACATCGCGGCTGCCTGCACACGTTCGGTGCCGTACGCCATCGCCACCGCCATCTCTATCTCCCGGCTATCTAAGGTCACCCGACCTCATACGGGCGCAAGAGATCCTCGTGGGCCATATGCGGAAGACTCTGATCCATTGCCAACAAATAGAATCCAGATATCCCCTCAAGAATGGATGGAGCTCCCTGCTCTTATGGGGTGCCGAGTCGAGTGGCATGCTTTATCAAGCCGGCAAGCTCTTCGGGAGGAGTCAAGACAGCCAGGCCGGCGACCTACTTATGCGAGCGTTTCAGCGTCTTGAGGTTGACCTCCAGCATCTATCAACGCAGGGCACTAAAGAGCTGCTCTTCTGTTTGTCACATCAAAATCCGGGCATGACGATAGCCCTATCCAAGTATCTCGCCGCATACTCAATGACGAACTTTGCACGGCTACACCCGCTACGTGTCATCTTCTCTAGCCTATACGAGGTACTTTGGAAACATGGGCCTGCCGCCTTATCTGATCTGGTATGGAGCGCGATGCCTACGCTAGCTGAAGAACTCGAGACTATTCATGGACAGCATTCCCCCCTAGCCGTTCGGACCTGGATCGACCTATGCATCCTATACAACCATTCCAACCCGTATCGCCTATCCAACCTCTACGCCGATTTGGGACGCCTGAACCAAGATGACCGCAGCGCAGTGCAGGAGGAGTTCATAGGCTTCAGCTATGCGCGACTCCAGCTGGCTGCCTCCATAGATGTCAACGGCATCGCCCATCGCGCGCAGCTCGTAGAGCTCTGGAACTATTGCGTCGCCGATAATATCGTGTTTGGCGTGCACGGTCAGCCTGAGGTCTACTGCTGGCACCCCGTGTTGCAGGTTCAGCCGACAGTTTCACGCATGCTGGAGCGGTACCGAGTGACCATGAAGCATGTTGAGGACATCTTCGGCTGCAAGATGATCTGCGGCTACCCCCTCGAGCCTCACCCCACCATCCACGCCGATGAGACAGATCCGCCCGAGAACTACCGTTTCCTGAAGATACCGATCTCTCTGAGTGATTTGCGGCCGATGGCGTCGCCTGCTTCTTCCGGCAAGATCCTGGAGGAATTGCAAACGTGAGCTTTCCAGCTCTACTCGTGTCTTGCGGATGCGGACGCGGATGCAGACGTGGATGCGGACAACGGTTGCAATCGCCTTTAGCGGACGAACTCGCGGTCGTGTATTGCGCTCGCTTTGCTTGTCCCTTTCGGCGCCCACCAGCATCCCCAACGGGATGGCCACAATCAAATTACATGCTGGGCAGTTAGGTGGCGCTATCGTCGACACAGGTGCCGTCTCACTTCCGAGCGACATGATGCGGCTCATCGTGGCAGCATATCTCGCGTCCCATCAAGTTTTCCAGAATAATGGCGCATCCACCCGGCCTTCCCAACGATCCCCCAAATATCCTGGGTGCTTCTACCAATGCGCTGTGGGATCGAGCTGTGGACTCTGTGGTTCGTAACTGAAAGGCTGATGCACTCTGTCTGAGTCTTGTCATCCATACACCCAGCATTCTTTTGGTACTCGAGGCGCTCGTCGGCCTCGTCGAAAGTGCGTGGCCATCGAGATCAGAAAGAGATTGAGCGGATGGGAAGCGGCCGCCAGCAATGAGCAGAAGAGCAGAAGAGCAACGATTACTTGCAGGGGACCCAGGACGGGATCCCTTGGCCATTTGTCGATCATTCTGATATGAAGATGAACATGGGACAAACGTCGAATACGGCATAGGAGGGAATATTGAAGAGTGCCCTGCCACAACAAGAGCCATTGAATCGCATGATATGGCCGTGGCCGCGGGGACTGGTGATCTCGTCTCTCAAAAGCTTTATTCAAGGTGTTATATTGAGATGCCCTCTCCCCCAGGGAGAGTACGAGAACACTATTTCTATGCCACTCCTCCTAGTCGTGTTGCTGGTGGAATACCTGGCTGGTGATCACAAAATCGTGATCACCAACCCATGATTACGGCACAACGTCACGAGACCGTCCTATCAGCTAGGCTCGTAACACCTAGTAGTATGAGTCTTGGGTAGCGACGTAGAGGTTTAATGCTGTGATCTTTATAAATTGATCATTTGATGCTGAGATGATGTTTCGCTTGCTTTCATTTTCCTCCGGAGATAGCTTCCGGTTCTCCCCGCCAGAGCCAACCCACGACCATTAAAGCAGAGTGGTCGGTTCTTTAACGCCCTGATCAATGGAAACATGCAAGCGCGACCAGGCAGGTGCATTCTTAGCGAGGATTCAGGCCCAAAACATTCGGCTGTCAGGCATCAACTCAGACGGTTCATGAACTGACGCGAACTTGCCGTTAGCCTTTAGACACAGGACACTCATGCGACATTGCCAAAACCAGCACTTTATGATCTAGCCCAATTCTGCCCTTCCAAGTATCCTGGCGGACTTGGACTTTCGTCTTGGTAGGTTGGTAGTCTCTCCGCAACCCAACCTGGAGCAGTACTCTGATCATCGGCCATGGCCACCCGATAGGTCAGCCTTAGGATTTTCCCAACGCCCGTTCGGATTGCTAAATGAAGTTGTCCCCGCGGGAAGTGCTCTTTGACAAGCACAAGCTCGATAACTAGTGCATGGGTCACCTCGGTACCGTCAATGCTCTTCGTATCGTGGTTGTACGCCGGTTCGGGGACGTTGGAGCGTTGGCAGATGTCGAAACCAAACTCCACTTCGGCACTTCCCTCAGCATCGCATTCTTTCCACGCATCATACACGCCGTTTTCGCCAAGCGTTCGGGATGTCCTGCGGACAAGGTCTTGGCTTCCGCTCTCGGGGACTGAGCATCGGTGCCGCTCGCAGGGGATTGCAATGGCTTTAATGGTCTCCTCTAGCCTCCAAGCCCCCTTCCATAACCGCCAGATATAGTCGTTGTCGCCATTTTTCGGAGAGACGAGGAGGCCCGTCAACAAAAGACAAACGTTGTTGGCGCCGGCAGGGCGGATAATAGGTTCGATGGAACTTTTGACGCGTATACCTGAGGCGGGGAAATTGCGAGTCGCTTGTAGAGGCCAATGTTGTATGGAAATATGGCGCCTGACAGTCAGGGTTCGCTTGAAGGACACAGTTCGTGGCATGCTAGTCGGTATAGTTTGAGACTTGTAGTGGACTTCGGCGTGAAATTCGAAGGCAACGGAGAGTAGAGGTGACTTCATCGAGGCTGGTAGGTGATCTGGTATCAGGGTGGAAAATGGAAATGTTTGAATGCCGCTCTGTAGGACGGTACTTTGGTTCAGAAAAGGCCAGTAATGAATTGCAAAATACTGGTCCTTGCACTTCGCGCAGTAATTTTTGACCGGCTTCTTCTGGACAGTATGGACATTGAGAACAGCGGTAAAACGATTGATCTCCACCGGGGGTCCTTTGATGTTCAGGGAAAGCTTTCCGGACAAAAATGATGGTGGGCTGTTCAGACCGGTTCCGAGGACGATGTTTGGCGAGCTCTCGATGTCCCAGTCCAGCGAGACTGCCGAGGCTATGCGAGGCCTGGATAGATTGGTCAAAGAAAGGCTTCGAAGTGGACTCATAAGATCAGCCAGGTCAGGCATATCTTTTGGGCGTTGACAAGATGTGCTCAACATGGACCTAGTGAATTGTACCCCCGAATTTGTCACATGTAGAGTCTTTCTCGACCTGTCTCTGAAATGCGATGAGGTGGCGTGGAAGTAGTATTGCGGGATATCGGGGCGTCTTCCAAAGTAAGTAGCGATGACTGCTTGCGAGAGTCTGACTTACGGTATTATATTCAAGGCTGAGGTGATCAGCAATAGAGAGAACCTCTTCTGAGGACAGCTGGTACCTCATCCTGAGGTCACACCCCCAATCCTAGAGTCACTGCACCGGGCCAACCTGAGCAGAGCTGGGGAAGCCTCGTGTCGGAAGAAGACGCTCCAGTAGGCCTAGTGTCATTTGTTGTTCTTCCCCATTTGTGAATTTCTTTGCAGCTTAGGTATCTATAGGAAGCCTGGGGAAGGATTTCGTCCCCTGGCGTTCTAGAATGTGGGCCCAGTGGGAACTTGGCGGACTAAGACACTTGCTCGCCCAAAAAAGACTCGTCAGTCGATAGAGTTTATGCACGGCATGTGTCTTGGCTGCCTATTAGAGCTTTGGATTGAGACAAGCATTTAGCAGCAGAATAGCACAAGATTTCAAGATGATTCAGCAGCCTAACATTCAATGTATATTCTTGAGAACTTCCATTTTCTCAACAGCGATGCTCTATAGATCATTAGATTCTGCATACTACCACAAACAAGTCTTTCATACTTCTACACATCCAAAATGCCACCAGTGGTTCATTGTGTCCGCCACGGACAGGGCTTTCACAACGTCGGTGGCGGATGCTACACTCTTCCTGACCCTCACTTGACGCCCCTGGGTGAAGAACAGAGCAAGGCTTTGGGCAGAACAGTCTTCGCTGACCAGTCAAAGATATCTCTTGTTCTGGCTTCTCCGCTTTGCCGAACACTCCAATCTGCCTATTTGGTGTTTCAATCGGCCCTCACATCCAGCAGCAAGTGTCATCCCGAGATTATTGCAATCCCTGATGCTCAAGAAACCTCGGATGACGCGTGCGACGTTGGAACCAATCCATCAGTTCTCCGCAGAGTGGTAGCCGAGAGCAAGTTGCCTGTCAACCTCTCTCTCGTCAAGGAGGGCTGGAACGTGAAAGCTTTAGGAACTCGTTACAGCCCAGAAAGTAACGCCATAGCAGCCCGCGCACGGGACGCCCGCATTTTCATCCGAGAGAAAATCCGCCAATTGATCAAACAAGGCGATACAGAGCCCCAAATTGCGCTTGTGGCGCACGGGGGTTTCCTGCACTACTTCACCGAGGATTGGGAGGACTCATGGCTGAACCCTGGGACAGGATGGCGCAACTGCGAAGCTCGGTCGTACGTATTCAAGGAGGACGTCATGAACGATGCAGATGTCGAGGTCAGGCTCACAGAGACGATGGAAAGTCGGTTGGCGAGGGGAAAGGGGAGTCCTATGCCGTCTGTGGAAGAACAGGAGGTCCTGTTTGAGCAGGCGATGGAGAACTGGGAAAGCCAAGGGCTGCAAAGACCCGACAGAATCGGACTGGGCCTCATGACGAGCGTCATGGCATGTACATGATTTGTTGATAGGCAATCTCCGGCATATTCCCGAATGGCCTGTCTGATGATTTCGCTGCTGATCGCCTTAGTGTTGAACAGATCTTCCTCCACGTTTGATCTGAGCTGAGTGCCATCCATTGCAGAAAGTCCTGGAACATTCTTGAGGCATTTATCGCCTTACGCCAGTCAGCAACGTTTGTTGGCTGCATCCTGTCAACTCCGCAGAAAAATAATTATCTCGCGTACGAGTTCCTGCGGGTATACTGTCCAGCTACATGAGCCTTTCCTTTTCATCAACGTGGCTACGAACATCGCGATCCACAGACGGCCGCGATGGATCACATCAGTCTTTCACCGGCCAATGAAGAGCGATTAGCTGACAAAAAACGGCTGGTAGATGCCAGATATGGGTCTCAACTTGGACCTTAACGCATCTCGACGAACCTTGAACTGTCCAGGAGGCTGAGAGATCGATCATCACTAACCCTAAATAGGCAGCCAAGACGCAAGTGGTGCATTAGCGCCGTGTCAACAGCAACGTCAAAGTCGAGCAAGCAATAGTGCTGACCCATCATCCAATTCGTTGAAGGTATGTGATGATATGGAGACTCTGAGTTTTGTTGCGCGTTGATACTCGCCTGGCAAGGTGTGGATGACGAACACGAGCCTTCAATCGTCCGAAAATTCACACTTCCAGATACTCTGATTACAAATGTAGCAACCATTTCACCAAAGATGAATAAGATGCCTTCCATGTGATGCTTATGGCCCGGTCTCGAATTGTTACATGTCTCTTCATATTCATTAGCCGATACTTGATAGGCAATGGCACACCTGTCGTCGCCTTCATCACCGCCCCAGCGAACCACCAGCGACACCTCAGCGACACCGACTATGCTTTCGAGGGATTGTAGCCCCAAGGCTCCCGACGAAGGACTTTCTCCTTTGCCAGACGACAATGCTTCGCTCAATGTCGATGGCAATGCCGAAGCCATACCCACCGTTGACGAGTCGCTCCAAGCACGAATTGAACGCCTGGGCCGTGAACGGCCTCCAATCTTTCCAACCCGCTGGAGCGAAATAATCTTCGTCTTCAGCATCTCTATGTCTCAATTCTTGACAGAATACTTCGTCTCGGGTTTCACTGTCATCCTTCCAACACTGATCACGGAGCTCAATATCCCGCAAGCAGCCAGTGTGTGGCCAGCAACCGCGTTCTCCCTCGTCATCGCCAGCACCTTGCTCGTGTTTGGCCGTCTGGGTGATATGTGGGGAGGATATCCCGTCTTCGTGGCGGGCCTCGCCTGGCTTCTTGTCTGGAGTATAATAGCCGGGTTCAGCATCAATCCGCTGATGCTCGACCTCTGTCGGGCCCTTCAGGGGTTAGGAGCTGCGGCAGCCCTGCCGACCGGAGTCATGCTCATGGGATCGTTGTATCGTCCCGGACCACGAAAGAATCTCGTCTTCGCAGTATACGGCACTTCAGCCGTATTTGGGTTCTTCGGTGGCATCCTCATGGCAGGCATTGTTGGTCAATTCACGCGCTGGGGCTTCTACTTCTGGATCGGCGCCATCCTGACGGCAATCACGCTGGTGACTTCAATCTTGTCCATTCCGCGTCCTCATTCGAAAGACCGAGCCCCAAGCCTGGCCAAGATGGACTACCCCGGCGCCGTCACGATCGTCTGCGGCCTCGTCCTCGTCGTATTTTCTATCTTGCAATCAGCACACGCCCCTGCAGGCTGGAGAGCACCATACATTCCCGTCTGTCTCGCGCTTGGTGTCTTGTCACTAGGTGCTGCAGCCTACATCGAAACGCGCGTCGCTGCGCAGCCTCTCCTGCCAGCTTCCATCTTCACGACACCCTGCATGAGCCCTCTCCTTTTGGCCCTCTTCCTGCTTTACGGCACGTGGGGTGTCTTTTCTGTCTACGGCACACTCTATTTCCAGAACATCATGTCAGCGAGCCCGTTGCAGGTGGTGGCGTGGTACGTGCCTCTCGGAGTCGCAGGCCTCATCATCAGCGTCGTCGAAGGCTTCATCCTGCATCTGGTTCCAGGACGAGTGCTGTTGATCATCGCCGGCCTGGGCGCCGTAGGGTCACAGCTTCTCATTGCCATGATTCCGCTCGGAGGGAGTTACTGGGCGTGGATCTTCCCTGCCGTCATTTTCAGCACCGTGGGGATCGATCTGCCCACGATCCTGGCGACAGTCTTCGTGACCACGACGTTTCCCACGTCACAGCAGGGGCTGGCGGGGAGCGTCATCAACTCTGTGCTGCAGCTGGGTGTGGCCTTCGTCCTTGCTTTGACGGACGTCATCCAGGCGGCAACAGTAGATGAGGTAGGATTGAGGCAGAGTTATAAGAACACCTTCTGGTTCGGAGTGGGTGCTGCAGCTGCGAGTCTGTTGATTCTGGCCATCTGGGGGAAGGTTCCAAAGGCCAGTAGTGATTTGACTGCGGATGAGAAGGCTGAACTTTTGGAGGAGGCGATGACTGAGCAGCGAAGGCAATCAGTCAGGGGGGGCTGTACTCTGAGCGATGCGTGATTCTACATGCAGACCTCTGCTCACGAATTGGTGCCAGAAAACGTGGTCTTCAAGAGGATATTTCCCCGAGAATCGCTCTCATGATTGTAGTAGCTATCTGCCTAGTCCCGGTCAGTGGGCATTGGATATCTACCACTACCTTGATGGGTTATCTGGGGTGGCCTAACAATCATGCAACCAACCAGTCGGTGCCTACACTTTTCAGCTTCTCGACCCAGTTCCAATTCTCTTCCTGTAGATCGAGCATGTTATTTCCGCTCTCGGTAGTATTCTCATTCTTTCTCTCATCCCAAATTGTCGTCAATGCTCCGAGGGCCTCTCTGGTGAGTCCCCAAGCCTCCAGCTCCCAGAGCTCCTGGAACCTTCTCACCACCCAAGCACGGTTGGTGAGGTCAGCCGTTTCCAGGCCAGCAATGAAAGCCGGCCACGCCGTTGCTGTGAATAATGCATCTCTGGGTTGCATACATGAAAGGTGGACGATGATTTCGGCTGCTAGGGTTTCCAAATCATCCGGCAACGCTGTGCTGGGCCATAGAGCAAGAATGATACGCGACAGATAGACACACACAGCTGCCTTGTGTGCAGAGGCAATTTCAGTCCGATGGAAGAGATCGTCGGCCGGTGAGCGTGGCTGGAGATTGATGGCCCAAACAGCGGGGTCGAATGACTTTGCAGCATGTAAGAGATGAAAGGCACCGTATCGTCGCGAATCGGCCAAGGTATCCGGAGACGTAAAGTCTTCGTTCATCTTTAAGAGCTGAGCCCCTGCCTGCATGACAGAAAGGAGGGCTGCCGGAAATGACGAGCAATGATTGCCTTCTGCATCCTGAAGCAGTGACATGGTAGTCGTCGATAACCCACCGCTGTGTGGTAGATAAGAATTTGCGAATGATGACCCAAGAAGATCATACCTAGTCGATGTCAAGTCACGGGCCATCAGGTTTCTGGACACAGGACGACTTACACCAAGCAATTTGACATCAACCATCGGCGGAGCGGGCTCAAAGTCGTCTCGGTTGCTACGGCAGACGCGACCAGCTTCTCAATGATTGTCCTCGCACCATTGATGTGGAATATCCAGCTGCCTCGCCCGGAGTCAATGAGCTCGAACCCAATAAGGAGAAGCACTGACGCGAGAATCGCGTCAACATCCGCCGGAGCCATGGTTTCGAGAGCAGACTTCAACAGCAAAAGTGCCTGTTGCTTGGCGCTGAGCGCGTCATGAAGAATCTCCGGGCGAGATGCTAGACATGGACCGATCGATCGAGAGCTCGGCGACCTCGTGCTGCTTTGAGGAGGCGAGTCTGTCGATGCAGAGATACTTGAAGACCTTGATAACTGTCGACACGCGTTCGACATGCGCAACGCTGAGGTAGCGGTGATCGCCTGGAACAAGATGGGTTTCTGGTACGCCATTGGAACCAGGTCGCGGAACGGATTGTGTTGGGGGGTGTCATAAAGAACGAGATCTTTGCAAACAACACGTGCAACTTTTGCTGACATTAGTATGGAGAGAAGTCAGGGAAGAGAAGCCAGGCGGGAGAGGCGGCCTACAATAGTCAAGATATGTCCTCGACCGAAAGTCTAGGTCTTGCGCGGACGGGTCTTCTAATGAACGAGGAAGCGAACGAGGAGGGTTCGAGTGAGAGCTCGCTGATGGGGCCTGCTCTGTAGACAAGATTGCAGGCGATGGCGCTGGTAGACTCGACGTCGCGGTTGCCTTCTGGATCTTTAACATGCTGTCGGATGTCACGCCGACCATTTTCCCACGACTCGCCATGCCCTTCTCCCACCGCAACAGGGTGCCATAGCCTAAGCAAGTGTGACCAGCCTTGGTGCATTTCAGGCAGTGCGGAAGAGATCGGTCACATCTCAATCGGCTGCGCCTACAGTTGTGGCATGCTCCTGGCCTTGCACTCATGGCTAGGTTGAAACCTGGAAGGGACAAGACCTGATAGTCCTTGCGAGGAAAGGGGGTTCCTAGAGATTGCTGCTATCGGTACGATTAATATGGCACAAGGGCCTGGGAGCAGTGAAGATGGCGTAGGTAGGCAGTCGGCGTAGAGGCTGCAGAGGTGAGGTGGAGGGACGATACGAGACAGCCGCATGCGGGTGCTGCAGGCTTATTGAGTAGGCGGTGGGCAGACGTATTATCGTCGTGACGAAGGTGTAGGGCTCCGGCTTGCAGGTAGTAAGGGCTTTTAAGAGCGTGGGTCTTTGAGAAGATGATGTCGTCGATAGCCTGTCTTGAATGACGGTCACCTAGCAGAGACGGGGGAGCGACGTACTCACCTGGTGCTGTACTTAAGGTACCAGGTACACCACCAGGTAGGGGAAACGGTGTATGCAGGTATACAGATGTACCCTATTAAGCTAGATTTGCGACTAAGCGAATCTGAACACACTTTGCTTGTCTTTCACGACAGCACAGTCATCTGAATTCCTTTACCTGAGGTGTACCTACTGGTAGGTAGAGGTAGGTAAGGTACTGTCACCACGGAATTGAACAAAGTGGATTGATTGTTGTTAAGGTACAAAAGGAGACTTCCAGAAGTCCAAACGAAGGTAATTGGTCAGATCCAGCATCGGTAAGGAGTCTTACCGGGGCGATAACGACAGAACAAATGCATCAAATGAGGACTCCACATTTGGGATGAAAGTACTCCTGGGTCACAGAACAGAACCTTGCCTGATCGGCAACACACCCCCTCAGATGGGTAGGCGAGCCTCTCTCTGACCATCTGAACCACGAAAGATCAGGCAGATGCCTGTTGGCGGCTTTTGGTAGAGAATTTGGTGCCTTTGGAACAGTTGGCGTTCTCAGGGCAGATGAAGGAAATCGTGCTTGTGAAGCAAATAAGGATGTGTGTAAGTGTTAGGAGAGGTGGGCGAAATTGAGCAAGCTGTTCACTGGTGGACCGCTGGTACGCACTCCATCTGCAGAAGCTTCACGAAGTTCTGATGCTTCTGAGTCGGGAGAATCTTTGTAAGCCCATCGCTCACTATCTTGTCAGTGCTCATCCAGTCCACGGATATCTTCCCCTGTCTGACTGTTTGTCGGATCCAAAGACGATGGATGTCAACATGCTTGAGCTTCGTAGTGGCTTGAGGCCTCTCACTAGTGAGTAACAGCAGCGTTTGGCGGTTATCACAGAACATCTGGATCGGAACCTTGCCATGAAAACGTAGCTGAAGCTCCTTGATCAGACGAAGAGTGGCAAGGTAGTTCCTCGCTGCGACACTGAGGGCCACCAGCTCAGCTTCGGTGCTAGAAGTGACCACGGATCGCTGCTTTGTAGCTTTCCAGTCAATTGGACCTCCAAAGAGCATGGTGGTGTATCCTTGTGAGCTAAATCTGGTGATGGGATCATCGCCGAATGATGCGTCGCTCGCACAATACAGCGATGTAGAATGGTCTCCTGATCCTCCGTAGGACAGCGAGAGAGTCCTTGTGCGATAGAGGTAGCGGAGACAGTGGTCTGCTGCAAGGTGATGGAGTTCTGTCGGCCTGAGCAGAGACTCCGCAAGTCTTGAGGCAGCTTTGGCCACATCAGGTCGTGTTGTGGTTGCTGCGTAATTGATGGAACCAATTTTGCGTTGGTATAGTTGAATGGATTCAGCAGAGGCTTCGTAATCCTTTGGAGCAGGTGCTGGGTCTGTTGATAGAGGCGTCAAATGACCTCTGGTGGATGGCTGGAGGTTGAGGTCCTTCATCTTTTCAGTGATGTAGTTCTCCAGAGACAGCCAGAGCTTGCGCTGGCTACGATCTCTGACCACTCTGATGCCTAAGAACCATCTGACCTCGCCAAGTTCTCGCATCTCGAACAGAGACTTGAGCTGGCTCTTCAGCTCTTCGGCCGCTTGGCGATCCTCTTTGCGGTTCATGAGGATGATGTCGTCAACGTAGAAGAACATGATCATGCCTCTGCCCATGAAGACACAGTTATCTTCCTCGAGAGCCACGAGGCCGATCTTCCGCATAGCCTCGGACAGCAGCTTGTGCCAGAGAAGCGGTGATCGGCGCAAACCGTACAAAGCTCTCTTCAGCTTGAAAATCGTGCGCCTCTGTGGAGCGCCCTTCTTCTGTTGCATCTCCTGCATGAGATCCCAGCCCTGAGGGGCCCAGACGTAGACTGTCTCGTCGAGGTGTGCATTTGGAAAGGCGTTGACGGCATCCAACTGGTGCGTGTCTAGGTCAAACTCTGCACAGATGGCCATCAACGTTCTGAACGTCTTGGCTGCCAGTGTCGACGCGTATGTTTCCATCTCATTCTTGGGCTGTTGGTCTCCTCGTACGCAGAGCCTGGCCTTGAACTTGGTCACGTAGCCGGTGGAGTCAACCTTGTATTTCCAGACCCAGGTCAACCCGAGAACCTTGTGTATTTCCTGGTCGACCGATTCGAAGGGGACTTGCTCGATTGTGTCCATATTTTCAATGGTGTTGACCTCCTGGACGCTTGCTTCTAGCCACTGCTTTTTGTGATCAGAATGAAGCATCTCCTTCCAGGATCTTGGCTCCGCGGGCATATCTGTTCGGAGAAGCGGTTTCTTGTTCGATGGAGTCTGAGTGTGAAAGAATGAGTATTCCACGGTCAAATGTGATGATGGAGGCATTTTCTTGCTGCGGCGGGCTCCTAGAGCCTGGTCGGTGGGGGTGCCGTCTTTGAACTGTGACGGCTTTCTGTCTCTAGCGCTCCTTCGAGTGCCTTGGATTTGTGTTGATGGCGACGGCTGTGGGGCTGGTGCCACTGATGGTCGGGCCTCCACAGTCTCTGTCTCGTCTTCAGCTGAACTTTGATCAGCTGGTGTGTGTTGAGGTGTTGATTCAGGGCTCCGAGCTACTTCGATAGTGTCTTCAATAGCCTCTTCAGTCACTTGAATGGTGTCTGGCACGGGGATCGTGTCTTCCACAGCATCTTCAGCCCCTTGAATGGTGTCTATTACGGCATCTTCCACCCCCTCAGAGACAGCTGGCTGGCCTTGTCCAGTCTCCGTCTCTGGAGTTGGACGTGGTGACGGCAGGACATCATCTCTGCTGGCTGTGTGACCTTCCCGGGGTCGCAGTATCTCCGCGTTGATCTTTCCTCCAAGTTGGAATGTCCGGGCTTTCTCGAACAGGTCGATGGTGGCAACATCGAACTCGTCAATGTCCAGTGACGAGTTGAAAGGATTCTGGGCGTCCGCAACGGGCACGTCCAAAGCCTGGAATTCGTCCTGTAGAATTGGCTTTGGGGATTGGGCGTCCTTGAAAACTGTGGACTCATCGAAACCCACGTCTCTTGTCCTCAATACTGCTTTCATCTCTGGAACCCAGATTCTGTATATGTTGCTGCTGTCGTATCCACAGAGATAGCCGATGTGGGCTCTCGGAGCCAGCTTCTGCTTTCGGTTACGTCCCTCTTGGGCGTCTGCCGTGAGAGGATACGCCCTGCATCCGTATCTTCGCAGGTGAGCCAGGCCTGGAGCCGTAGTTCGAGCGGCAAGGCCCTTGGAGTTGAGCCAGTCGTTCAGCCTTCCTTCTGGTGTCGCCCACTGTAGGCGTCCCTTCGGCGTGAGATTGTGGAGATATGCAGCGGTTTGTACCACCTCTGGCCACAAATCCTCCGGGAACCCAGCAGCCGAGGTAAGGGTTCTTGCGATGGTGAATATCGTGCCTCCATTGCGTTCTGCGGCACCGTTCTGTTCTGGTGTCCTTGCGGCTGATCTCTCCAAGAGAATGCCGCGCTCTTCTGACCAAGTAACCAGATTGCTGCGTAGTGCTGAGTCCCAGTCAACTCTCAGGACCTTGATGACCAGATGGTACTGTCTCCAGAGAAACATCTCAAAGTTGATAAACGCCTGGAAGCCATCTGCTCTGGCAGGCAGAATCCTGACAACAATCTTCCCCGAATATGCGTCCGTTATTACAAGGCACGACTCCATGCCGTTGTACGACTTCCCAGGGCTGAAGAAGTCCAGGTTGACGCGCTCAAATGGATTCGTCGTCGTGTACGTTGGCTGTCTCCGAGATACAATCTTCTTGGATTTCGCTACCCCGCAAGACTCGCATTCGAATGTTGTTGGCCCTTTCACCCCAACTCCAGTACAGCTGTATGGCAGCTGCTGTATGGCCTCTGGGTGGGCATGAGCCAGCCGTTCGTGCCAGAGCCTCGAGTCGCTGACCATCGCGGCTCTCTGCTTCTTGGAGTGATAGAAGGAAGTGGTGCTATGTAGGGTGTTCACCGCATACTGGCCACCCTTCTCCTGAAGTGGGATCTCTGAGCCAGTGGCTGGGTTGAACAGCATGTTCCTGAGGGAGTCCAGTCCGAGTCCTTGGCGTTGGAGCTGCCTGGCTGAAATAAGCGTCGTCGGGTAGTCTTTGATGTACGAGACATCATGGCAGGTGATGCTGATGACGTTCTGCTTGCTGTCGAGGGTGTCGATGGCCATCGTGCCATGCCCTTCGACGGGGCTTGATTTGCCTCCTCCTGTGCTGTATCTTACAGTGTCGGTGGCCTCGCGAAAGTTGGTGAGGAGGTCTTTGTTGTTGGTTATATGGTTGGGTGTACCCGAGTCGATCAGGAACTCGTGACGGAGATCCCCTCCTCGGTTTGTCCGTTGAAACTCGTCCGAATCAGCGACGGAGAAGTTGCTCATGAAGTTGGTGTACTCGTCATCGCAGCTCTGTTCATCATCGTCACCGAGGAAGTTGTTAAAAGCAGAGACGGCGACTCCACTGGTGCCTCTTGCCTCCTGCCGCTTCTTTTTGTCCTCCTTGATTTTCTCGTTCCAGAATTGCAATGTGCTTGGCTTCATCCTTTTCTTCGCTTCGTCAATGTAGTCCAGCAGGCTCTGATCGGATTGATAGCTCTTCTTCCTCCGGTGTTCCGCGATATTTGGGCACAGACAGATGGGCTGACACGCCTTGGGTGCCCTCTTCTGCTGTACACAGTCGCAGAATGGTCTGCGAGAAGGCGAGCTGTTTGGCTGTTGAGGAGAGTCACGATGGGAATCCTGGGCACTCGTCCGATCACTTTGACCATTCCGGTCCTTGCCCATGAAGGTCACCGAGTCGCTGTAGAAGGACGTCTGAGATGGCTTGGTGGTGAGGCGATGCGGTTGGTAGTCTCTAAGGTAGCTCTTGTACCTCAACGCCAGTACCTTCCCTCCATCACGATCATCCAGCTCCCGGCGAACTTGGTGGGCGCACTCTGCTTCGGCCCACCCTGGAGACACGGAAAGAATTGCCCGAAGGAATTGAACATTTTGATCTGCGGCTTCTTTAAGCTGAGGAATCCCGTGCTTCTCAACTTCGATACAGAGTAGGATGAAGTCGTCAACCCACTTCTCATGGTCCATCTTCTTGATCATCGCCATATGCTCCTCCCAGCGCTGGCGAATGTATTGTTTCTGTCCCATGTCGGAAGGGGCGAAGTGGTCCTTCAACGCCTTGAGCCACTCCTGGCTGCTTTCCTCGTTCATGAAGACGGCCGAAAGGCTCCTGTCGACTGTGTTGAGGATGTATTTCTGGACCTCCTGGAGGCCCGCTGACTCCCTGTTGTAGATGTCCAAATGGATCTTGTACAACGTCAGCAGTGTGCTGAGATCTCGCGTCTCATCTTCGAATGACGGTGCTATTGGCTTCTTGGCCCTCTTGGGCCGCCTGTTAGCCTCTTTGTCTGGGTCGACTAGATCCCAGGCCTCGTAGGAGGTCGCCACGGCTCTGACTGAGTTGAGCCATGTCCTCCATTCCTCCCTCCTTGTAAGTGTCACTCTGTGCTTACCAGAGTCCATCTTGAGGCTCCCTGGGCGTTGTCGGAGACCGTCGGGGAGGTCGTTCGATGGTCGCGACTGATCGCGTGTATGTTGAATATCATCAATTGACCCCGCGTGTACTCAAGCCCTAGGCCACACGTCTCGGAGGTTCAATTGGTCTTGAGGAGCTGATTTCTCCTGCTTCGATGTGTCGTGGAGAGATGATCGCTCTCCTGGAGGATGTCGGTAACGGCCCTTGGCCAGTGGTCGTCAATGGCGAAACGTCGCGTCAATTGACTGTTGAAGTGCAGCGGCGATTCAGCTGTAGACAGCTTCGCAGCAGGCGTATTGGCCGTAGGCGCCCTGCTGTAGATATCGAAGGTCAAGGAGCTGTATCGTCGCCCGGGCTCATAACTGTCACCACGGAATTGAACAAAGTGGATTGATTGTTGTTAAGGTACAAAAGGAGACTTCCAGAAGTCCAAACGAAGGTAATTGGTCAGATCCAGCATCGGTAAGGAGTCTTACCGGGGCGATAACGACAGAACAAATGCATCAAATGAGGACTCCACATTTGGGATGAAAGTACTCCTGGGTCACAGAACAGAACCTTGCCTGATCGGCAACAGGTACCTTGTGGCAATAAGCATCCATATCCGACCCGATTAGCGAATAGGACGAAAGGCGAGTCGCCCGAATAATCATGTCCTCGCTTTTGGCACCCACCAACAACCCGTTTGGAATCCTTTTTCATCAGCTTTCATCAATCGCCCGACTCAAACAGCATCATCATTGCCACGAGTGCCGAGCCATGGCGCAGTCGTTTTTTTTGCGCCCCATGCCAGCCTGATAGGGGGTTTACATGTCTGATCCTCCTTGAGCTCCAGGGATCCAGTTGGTTGACCTCCAGCTAAGGTAGCAAGCAATATCACGGCATCCTCGCAATGAAAGCATTTGTGTTTATCTCTGGACTCTGTTGAACCCTCTATTTGGTTTGCCATAGCCTCATGACCATCTTTCACCTAGTCCACCACCATGTCAAGGGCAGGGGCTACTTCGCTGCAGTCACTCGAGCCTCCTTTTCCCTCCTCCACTTGGGCCCATACCGCACAATGACCCACAACGCCGGCGACAGGACAGCACACAGCAGGGCCAGAAAGGTAAAGGACCACCCCCTCCCCATGCCCATGATCATGTACTCGATCGACGCCGTCCCCGCAGCACCCATCAGACAGCGCACAAGGTTGTTGGCCGCCGTGGCCGTGGCCGGCGCCTTGGGGTTCAGATCGACGATCAGCGTGTTCATGACGCCGAACGACCCCGTGATGGTCAGGCCGATGAGGAACTGCAGCACCAGCGGCACGGCGACGCTCGTCTCGAGGTGGAGGACCCAGCCGTAGACGGCGAGGACGGCGAGGCCGGCGGCCAGCGTCGGGAAGACGGGCTGCAGGCGGGCGCGCTCGATGGGGAAGTGGGTCAGGTCGTCGCCGCGCTTGCGGTCGATGGCGAAGCCGACGCGGCGGGCCGTGCGGCGGTAGTTCCAGTCGAGGATGTAGCCCTGGGCGACCGAGGCGATGCAGCAGCCGGCGCCGTAGGGGAGGTAGCAGAGGCCGAGCTCGAGGTCGGAGAAGCCGTAGATGCGCTTGAAGAGGGTGCCGAGCGTGGCTGAGACGTCGATGAAGGCCACGTAGAGGATGCTGTTGTAGAAGAGGATGAGCGCCATCTCGCGGTCGAAGATGATGCGCACGGCGCGCAGGGGGTTGGGGAGCCGGAGCCGGGGCCGGGGCGGGTCCGTCGGCTGGCGGGGCGTGCCGCGCGTGCGTAGCGTGTCGAGGAGGGTCTTGTTCCAGCCCTGTGGCGCAATGGACCCGTTGCCGACGACGTTGCGGCATGTCTCGGGGACGACGAGGGCAAAGGGGACGAGCCAGACAACGGAGAGGATGGCGCAGAACCAGAAGATGGCGGACCAGCCGAGGAACTCGGTCAGGACGCCGCCGAGGATGGGGCCGAGGGTAGGGCCGATGTTGATGCCGGCGCCGACGATGCCCATGTACTTGCCGCGCTCGGAAGAGGTGGTGATATCGGCGACCATGGCAAAGCCGAGGGCGATGGCGCCGCTGCTGCCGCCAGACTGCACCATGCGGAGGACCAGTAGGGCGACATAGTTGCGCTGCAAGGCGAGACCAATGTTGGCACAGAGGTAGATGGCGAAGGCAATGAGGTACGCCGGGCGGCGACCGGCCATGTCACCGAAATCGCCAAAAATGGTCGGGGAAATGGCCTGGAGTATCATGTAGGAGGTCACCGTCAGGTTGATCAGTGCGATGGTGACGTCAAGGTCTCGAGCAATGGGCTCCAGAACGGGATAGTAGATGTTGGCGGTCATGGGGGAGACGAAACTCGCAACGGACACCATGAAAGTAATCCATTTCTTGGTGCGCGGATTGAAGGTGCTGTAGGCCGGTCCGCTGGGAACGCGGGCGACCGTTTCGGCGTCCTCGATGGGAGGTTCATCGTGGGTGACGGCAGCCGTGGTGGTCATGATGGCTGCGATGACGATAAGGCATGCAATCCACTGGGGCCATACCGCTTTTATATGATCAATCTGGCACTGCGATGCTTGGAAAAGCAGCTAGGCTTATCGCCGTGCCGGCTGGCCGGAAATACAATGTCACCGCTGGGAAAAGCCTGCGTGGGTACTCCACTGATGGCCATTTACAGAGGAGAGGTCCACCCTGTCCCCGGAACTATATGAAGTACGCCGATGTCGTTCGTATATGATCCAGTATCGTGTTTGTAAGTACAAAAAGTGATGCATTTATGAGCCCTGATTGCGATAGCATAGGCCCATATCAAGACACTTTTCATGTTGCCAGGTCGAGGTTGTCAATCAACAAACATTAGAGCCTATTTCGAAAAAGCTAGTTTCACTCAAGGCGCCATAGTCAGATCACAGTATTTAGTATAGTTTTGCGCGGACCCTGTTCGACCCGAGTTTGTGAGACTTGCGACATTAGACGTTGGCCTGTCATTGAGAATACTGACGCAGTGTCAATATTGATGTTGCATCCAGCATTTTGTAGACGAATGGACGTTGAGTTGAGCTGCCAAGGTTTCAATGGCCTGCATCTTTACCTTTGATCAGGTTGACTTCACGAGAGTATTCACCTTTCTCCGCATTGAAGCTAGGTTCATCACATGGAACAGAGTAATAGTCGTAAGCAGATCCCAAGCACATACTCACAGCATAGAAGTGAGTGCCATCAAATGAGCAATGGAAAATAAATCAGTTGCACAAGACATCGCATTTTGACATTTTTCACTTCACATCTCGCCCTCTTAATTTAAAGGTGTAGAAACTGAACGATTCGAGCAAAGCTGCAGGCGCGCCCTGACATATTTTAGGATCTATGGAGCCAGTTTTCACCTCTCGACATAAGAATGGTGACTTGTCTGAATCGCTCACTGCCGAACCTCGTCGACTGCTGGATGTCCACTTCTGGCGGCTGCCCGATATCGGCCGGCGCAAAGCGTGGCACGCCGGATGGTCGGCCGGATGCTTTTGGAGCGATCCACACGGGATCAATGCGGCGCTCCATGCTGGTTCTCCGCTCCTACCTAGCTTTCTGTGTTCCCCAAGTCCGCGTGGCCAGAGTGAGATTCGATCCAACGATGAATAACAGAAACTGTAGAGTTCCGAGCTTGACAAAATTGCGGCAAAAGGCAGATGCAGTGCAGCTGACTCATGTCCATGTACCTGCTCTGGCCCTGAGGATATGGAATTCACTGATGATTGATTTCCATCCAGCAGCTACGTTGAAAGCTAGCTCTCTGCGATGATGAAGTGCCCTATGTCTGGGAATAAGAATTTTGATACGAATGCATAAATTTGACTGTCGATTTGGTAGAATGAGAATGCCATTCCAACGTCTTGACGAGCGTGGTCTGTGCACCACTGCACCGCCTCGCTGTGGCTTGCTGCTCCAATCAATGCAGACACGTCATTGGGAACAGCTCTCGCTCTCCACAACGTTGATGCCCGCCCTGGAGCTTGATTTCACAGGTAGAAGCTCGCCCAAGTTGCATCCTCAGACACGCACCTTGTTACCAGCTCTCGCACGCCAGGCCGGCCCCATCCCCGACAATGGCAGACCTCACTCCCGCCTTCAACGAGCTGCTGGCCAAGCACAGCGCTCCATCCACCCGCAAAAAGTTCAGCCTAGAGGACATTGACGGCTTCCTCAAGGAGGCCTACAGAATCGTCAGTCAGCCCCTCCCCTTCTTCGCCATTTCCCAGCCGCCAGACCACTACTGACCCGGACCCCAGAACTCCCACATCACGACCCTCCACAATGAGCTCAAAGACGTCCGCCAATCGTACCTCTCGACAGCCCAGCCGCGCAAGACACACATTCGCGCCCCGACGACGACGACGACGACCGCCCCGCAGCAGCAGCAGCAGCAGCAGCAGCAGCAGCAGCAGCAACAGCTACCTCACCGACCGCGACCGCGAGGACGTCGACGCCACGCCAAGCAGATGTTTCTGCGAGCTGAACGTTTGCTTTTGCGCCCTCGAGGAAGCC